>NW_027141712.1:1500000-1682416 GCF_036365525.1 Heterodontus francisci | reverse complement strand
GACACACACTGACACCAAGTAACAAAGACATGCACTGACACCAAGGAACAAAGACAGACACTGACACCAAGTCACAAAGACACACACTGACACCCAGTAAAAAAGACATACACTGACACCAAGTCACAAAGACATACACTGACACCCAGTAACAAAGACACACACTGACTCCAAGTCACAAAGACATACACTGACACCCAGTAACACAGACACACACTGACACCAAGTAACAAAGACATACACTGACACCAAGTAACAAAGACATACACTGACACCAAGTCACAAAGACACACACTGACACCCAGGAACAAAGACATACACTGACACCAAGTCACAAAGACATACACTGACACCAAGTCACAAAGACACACACTGACAACCAGTAACAAAGACATACACTGACACCAAGTAACAAAGACATACACTGTCACAAAGATACACACTGACACCCAGTAACAAAGACATACACTGATACCAAGTCACAAAGACATCCACTGATACCCAGTAAGACAGACACACACTGACACCCAGTAACGCAGACACACACTGATACCAAGTAACAAAGACAGAGACTTACACCAAGTAACACAGACACACACTGACACCCAGTAACACAGACACACACTTACATCAAGTAATAAAGACATACACTGAGACCAAGTCACAAAGACACACACTTACACCAAGCAACAAAGACATACACTGACACCCAGTAACACAGACACACACGGACACCAAGTAACAAAGACACAGACTTACACCAAGTAACACAGATACACACTGACACCCAGTAACGCAGACACACACGGACACCAAGTAACAAAGACACAGACTTACACCAAGTAACACAGACACACACTGACACCCAGTAACACAGACACACACTTATACCAAGTAACAAAGACAGACACTGACGCCAAGTCACAAAGACATACACTTCCACCAAGTCACAAAGACACACGCTGACACCCAGTAACAAAGACATACACTGACACCAAGTCACAAAGACATACACTGATACCCAGTAACACAAACACACACTGACACCAAGTAACAAAGACATACACTGATACCCAGTAACAAAGACATACACTGATACCCGGTAACACAGACCCACACTTACACCAAGTAACACAGACATACACTGACACCAAGTAACAAATACATAAACTGATACCCAGTAACAAAGACATACACTGATACCAGGTAACACAGACCCACACTTACACCAAGTAACACAGACCCACACTGACACCCAGTAACACAGACACACACTTACACCAAGTAACAAAGACAGACACTGACGCCAAGTCACAAAGACATACACTTCCACCAAGTCACAAAGACACACGCTGACACCCAGTAACAAAGACATAGACTGACACCAAGTCACAAAGACATACACTGATACCCAGTAACACAAACACACACTGACACCAAGTAACAAAGACATACACTGATACCCAGTAACAAAGACATACACTGATACCCGGTAACACAGACCCACACTTACACCAAGTAACACAGACATACACTGACACCAAGTAACAAATACATAAACTGATACCCAGTAACAAAGACATACACTGATACCCGGTAACACAGACCCACACTTACACCAAGTAACACAGACCCACACTGACACCCAGTAACACAGACACACACTTACACCAAGTGACAAAGACATACACGGACACCCATTAACAAACACATACACTGACACCCAGTAACACAGACACACACGGACAACAAGTAACAAAGACACAGACTTACACCAAGTAACACAGACACACACTGACACCCAGTTAAACAGACACACACTTACACCAAGTAACAAAGACATACACTGACACCAAGTCACAAAGACATACACTGACACCCAGTAACACAGACACACACATTCACCTTGTAACGAAGACACACACTGATACCCAGTGACACAGACACACACGGACACCAAGTAACAAAGACACACACTTACACCAAGTAACAAACACATACACTGACACCCAGTAACGCAGACACACACGGACACCAAGTAACAAAGACACAGACTTACACCAAGTAACACAGACACACACTGACACCCAGTAACACAGACACACACTGACACCAAGTCACAAAGACACACACTGACACCCAGTAACAAAGACATACACTGACACCAAGTCACAAAGACACACACTGATACCCAGTAACAAAGACACACACTGATACCCAGTAACACAGACACACACTTACACCAAGTAACAAAGACATACACTGACACCCAGTAACAAAGACAAGCACTGACACCCAGCAACACAGACACACACTGACACCAAGTAACAAAGACATACACTGACACCCAGTAACACAGATTCACACTGGGCGGCACAGTGGCGCAGTGGTTAGCACTGCAGCCTCACAGCTCCAGGGACCCGGGATCGATTCTGGGTACTGCCTGTGCAGAGTTTGTAAGTTCTCCCTGTGTCTGCGTGGGTTTCGTCCGGGTACTCCGGTTTCCTCCCACATGCCAAAGACTTGCTGGTTGGGAGGTTAATTGGCCATTATAAATTGCCCCTAGGATAGGTAGGTGGTAGGGAAATATATAGGGACCGGTGGGGATGTTATTGGAATATGGGATTCGTGTAGGATTAGTATAAATGGTTGGTTGATGGTCGGCACAGACTCGGTGGGATGAAGGGCCTGTTTCGGTGCTGTATCTCCAAACTAAACTAAATACTGACACCTAGTGTCACTGAAACACACTGACACCAATAACAAAGACATACACTTGCTCCGAGTGACACAGACATACACTGACACCAAGAAACAAAGACACACACTGATACCCAGTAACACAGACCCACACTTCCACCAAGTAACACAGACACACACTGACAGCCAGTAAGACAAACAAACACACTGACACCCAGCAACACAGACACACACTGACACCAAGTAACAAAGACATACACTGACACCAATTCACAAAGACACACACTGAAACCCAGTAACACAGACACACACGGACACCAAGTAAAAAAGACACACACTTACACCAAGTAACACAGACACACACTGACAGCCAGCAAGACAAACAAACACACTGACACCCAGCAACACAGACAAACACTTACACCAAGTAACAAAGACATGCACTGACACCCAGTAACAAAGACATGCACTGACACCCAGTAACACAGACACACACGGACACCAAGTAACAAAGACACACACTTACACCAAGTAACACAGACACACACTGACAGCCAGCAAGACAAACAAACACACTGACACCCAGCAACACAGACGCACACTGACACCAAGTCACAAAGACATACACTGATACCCGGTAACACAGACCCACACTTACTCCAAGTAACACAGACATACACTGACTCCCAGTAACACAGACACACACTTACACCAAGTAGCAGAGACACACACGGACACCCATTAACATACACTGACACCCAGTAACGCAGACACACACGGTCACCAAGTAACAAAGACACAGACTTACACCAAGTAACACAGACACACACTGACACCCAGTAACACAGACACACACTTACACCCAGTAACAAAGACATACACTGACACCATGTCACATAGACAGACACTGATACCCAGTAACAAAGACATACACTGATACCCAGTAACACAGACACACACATACACCTAGTAACGAAGACACACATTGATACCCAGTAACACAGACAAACACGGACACCAAGTAACAAAGACACACACTTACACCAAGTAACACAGACACACACTGACAGCCAGTAAGACAAACAAACACACTGACACCCAGCAACACAGACACACACTGACACCAAGTATCAAAGACATACACTGACACCAAGTCACAAAGACACACACTGACACCCAGGAACAAAGACATACACTGACACCAAGTAACAAAGACATACACTGACACCAAGTAACAAAGTGATCCACTTACACCAAGCATTTTGACATACACAGACAACAAGTCACAAAGACATACACTGATACCCAGTAACACAGACCCACACTTACACCAAGTAACACAGACATACACGGACACCCAGTAACAAAGACATACACCTACACCAAGTATTTTGACATACACTGACACCAAGTAACAAAGACATACACTGATACCCAGTAACACAGACACACACTTACACCAAGTAACAAAGACATACACTGACAACAAGTCACAAAGACACACACTGACACCCAGGAACAAAGACATACACTGACACCAAGTCACAAAGACATACACTGATACCCAGTAACACAGACCCACACTTACACCAAGTAACACAGACATACACGGACACCCAGTAACAAAGACATGCACTGACAGCCAGAAACACAGACACACACGGACACCAAGTAACAAAGACAAAGACTAACACCAAGTAACACAGACACACACTGACACCCAGTCACACAGACACACAATTACACCAAGTAATACAGACATACACTGACACCAAGTAACAAAGACATACACTGACACCCAGTAACAAAGACATACACTGACACCAAGTCACAAAGACATGCACTGATACACAGACACACACTTACACCAAGTAACACAGACATACACTGACACCAAGTCACAAAGACACACACTGACACCCAGTAAAAAAGACATACACTGATACCAAGTCACAAAGACAGACACTGATACCCAGTAACACAGACACACACTGACACCCAGTAACAAAGACATACACAGATACCAAGTCACAAAGACATACACTGATCCCCAGTAACACAGACACACACTTACACCAAGTAACAAAGACAGACACTGATACCCAGTAACACAGATAAAAACTTACACCAAGTAACAAAGACATACACTGACACCCAGTAACAAAGGCGTACACTGACACCCAGTAACACAGACACACACGGACACCAAGTAACAAAGACACACACTTACACCAAGTAACACAGACACACACTGACACCCAGTAACACACACTGATACACAGTAACAAAGACATACACTGTCACCCAGGAACAAAGACACACACTGACACCAAGTAACAAAGACACACACTTACACCAAGTAACACAGACATACACTGACACCAAGTAACAAAGACAGACAATTACACCAAGGAACAAAGACAGACAATTACACCCAGTAACAAAGACATACACTGATACCCAGTAACACAGACACACACTTACACCAAGTAACACAGACACACACTGACACCCAGTAACACACACTGATACACAGTAACAAAGACATACATTGACACCCAGGAAAAAAGACACACACTGACAACAAGTAAAAAAGACACACACTTACACCAAGTAACAAAGACACACACTTACACCAAGTAACACAGACATACACTGACACCAAGTAACATAGACAGACAATTGCACCAAGTAACAAAGACATACACTTACACCAAGTATTTTGACATACACTGACACCAAGTAACAAAGACGTACACTGACACCAAGTAACAAAGAGATACACTGACAACCAGTAACACAGACACACACGTACACCAAGTAACACAGACACACACTGACACCCAAAACACAGACACACACTGACACCAAGTCACAAAGACATACACTGATACCAGTAACAAAGACATACACTGATACCCAGTAACACAGACACACACTTACACCAAGTAACAAAGACATACACAGACACCCAGTAACAAAGACATGCACTGACACCCAGTTACACAGACACACACTGACACCAAGTCACAAAGACATACACTGATGCCCAGTAACACAGACAAACACAGATACCCAGTAACACAGACACACACTTACACCAAGTAACAAAGACATACACTGACACCAAGTCACAAAGACACACACTGACACCCAGTAACAAAGACATACACTGACACCAAGTCACAAAGACATACACTGATACCCAGTAACACAGACCCACACTTACACCAAGTCACACAGACATACACGGACACCCAGTGACAAAGACATACACTGACAGCCAGTAACACAGACACACACGGACACCAAGTAACAAAGACACAGACTTGCACCAAGTAACACAGACACACACTGACACCCAGTAACACAGACACACACGTACACCAAGTAACACAGACATACACTGACACCAAGTAACAAAGACATACACTGACACCCAGTAACAAAGACATACACTGACATCAAGTCACAAACACATACACTGACACCAAGTAACAAAGACATACACTGATAGCTAGTAACACAGGCACACACTGACACCCAGTTCGAAACACACACTGGCCCCCAGTAACACAGACACACACTGACCCCCCGTAACACAGACATACACTGACACCAAGTCACAAAGACACACACTGACACCCAGTAACAAAGACATACACTGACACCAAGTCACAAAGACATACACTGATACACAGACACACACTGACACCCAGTAACAAAGACATACACTGACACCAAGTCACAAAGACATACACTGATACACAGACACACACTTACACCAAGTAACACAGACACACACGGACACCAAGTAACAAAGACACACACTTACACCAAGTAACACAGACACACACTGACAGCCAGTAAGACAAACAAACACACTGACACCCAGCAACACAGACACACACTGACACCAAGTATCAAAGACATACACTGACACCAAGTCACAAAGACACACACTGACACCCAGGAACAAAGACATACACTGACACCAAGTAACAAAGACATACACTGACACCAAGTAACAAAGTGATCCACTTACACCAAGCATTTTGACATACACAGACAACAAGTCACAAAGACATACACTGATACCCAGTAACACAGACCCACACTTACACCAAGTAACACAGACATACACGGACACCCAGTAACAAAGACATACACCTACACCAAGTATTTTGACATACACTGACACCAAGTAACAAAGACATACACTGATACCCAGTAACACAGACACACACTTACACCAAGTAACAAAGACATACACTGACAACAAGTCACAAAGACACACAGTGACACCCAGGAACAAAGACATACACTGACACCAAGTCACAAAGACATGCACTGAAACCCAGTAACACAGACCCACACTTACACCAAGTAACACAGACATACACGGACACCCAGTAACAAAGACATGCACTGACAGCCAGAAACACAGACACACACGGACACCAAGTAACAAAGACACAGACTAACACCAAGTAACACAGACACACACTGACACCCAGTAACACAGACACACAATTACACCAAGTAATACAGACATACACTGACACCAAGTAACAAAGACATACACTGACACCCAGTAACAAAGACATACACTGACACCAAGTCACAAAGACATGCACTGATACACAGACACACACTTACACCAAGTACCACAGACATACACTTGCACCAAGTGACAAAGACATACACGGACACCCATTAACAAACACATACACTGACACCCAGTAACACAGACACACACGGACAACAAGTAACAAAGACACAGACTTACACCAAGTAACACAGACACACACTTACACCAAGTAACAAAGACATACACTGACACCAAGTCACAAAGACATACACTGACACCCAGTAACACAGACACAGACATACACCAAGTAACACAGACACACACTGACACCCAGTCACACAGACACACACTTACACCAAGTAACACAGATATTCACTGACACCCAGTACAAACACATACACTGACACCCAGTAACACAGACACACACGGACACCAAGTAACAAAGACACAGACTTACACCAAGTAACACAGACACACACTGACACCCAGTAACACAGACACACACTTACACCAAGTGACACAGACATACACTGATATCCAGTAGCAAAGACATACACTGATACCCAGCAACACAGACACACACATTCACCTTGTAACGAAGACACACACTGATACCCAGTGACACAGACACACACGGACACCAAGTAACAAAGACACACACTTACACCAAGTAACAAACACATACACTGACACCCAGTAACGCAGACACACACGGACACCAAGTAACAAAGACACAGACTTACACCAAGTAACACAGACACACACTGACACCCAGTAACACAGACACACACTGACACCAAGTCACAAAGACACACACTGACACCCAGTAACAAAGACATACACTGACACCAAGTCACAAAGACACACACTGATACCCAGTAACAAAGACATACACTGATACCCAGTAACACAGACACACGCTTACACCTAGTAACGAAGATACACACTGATACCCAGTAACACAGACACTCACTTACACCAAGTAACAAAGACATACACTGACACCCAGTAACAAAGACAAGCACTGACACCCAGCAACACAGACACACACTGACACCAAGTAACAAAGACATACACTGACACCCAGTAACACAGATTCACACTGGGCGGCACAGTGGCGCAGTGGTTAGCACTGCAGCCTCACAGCTCCAGGGACCCGGGATCGATTCTGGGTACTGCCTGTGCAGAGTTTGTAATTTCTCCCTGTGTCTGCGTGGGTTTCGTCCGGGTGCTCCGGTTTCCTCCCACATGCCAAAGACTTGCTGGTTGGGAGGTTAATTGGCCATTATAAATTGCCCCTAGGATAGGTAGGTGGTAGGGAAATATATAGGGACCGGTGGGGATGTTATTGGAATATGGGATTCGTGTAGGATTAGTATAAATGGTTGGTTGATGGTCGGCACAGACTCGGTGGGCCGAAGTGCCTGTTTCAGTGCTGTATCTCTAAACTTAACTAAATACTGACACCTAGTGTCACTGAAACACACTGACACCAATAACAAAGACATACACTTGCTCCGAGTGACACAGACATACACTGACACCAAGAAACAAAGACACACACTGATACCCAGTAACACAGACCCACACTTCCACCAAGTAACACAGACACACACTGACAGCCAGTAAGACAAACAAACACACTGACACCCAGCAACACAGACACACACTGACACCAAGTAACAAAGACATACACTGACACCAATTCACAAAGACACACACTGAAACCCAGTAACACAGACACACACGGACACCAAGTAAGAAAGACACACACTTACACCAAGTAACACAGACACACACAGACAGCCAGCAAGACAAACAAACACACTGACACCCAGCAACACAGACAAACACTTCCACCAAGTAACAAAGACATGCACTGACACCCAGTAACACAGACACACACGGACACCAAGTAACAAAGACACACACTTACACCAAGTAACACAGACACACACTGACAGCCAGCAAGACAAACAAACACACTGACACCCAGCAACACAGACGCACACTGACACCAAGTCACAAAGACATACACTGATACCCGGTAACACAGACCCACACTTACTCCAAGTAACACAGACATACACTGACACCCAGTAACACAGACACACACTTACACCAAGTAGCAGAGACACACACGGACACCCATTAACATACACTGACACCCAGTAACGCAGACACACACGGACACCAAGTAACAAAGACACAGACTTACACCAAGTAACACAGACACACACTGACACCCAGTAACACAGACACACACTTACACCCAGTAACAAAGACATACACTGACACCATGTCACATAGACAGACACTGATACCCAGTAACAAAGACATACACTGATACCCAGTAACACAGACACACACATACACCTAGTAACGAAGACACACACTGATACCCAGTAACACAGACACACACGGACACCAAGTAACAAAGACACACACTTACACCAAGTAACACAGACACACACTGACAGCCAGTAAGACAAAGAAACACACTGACACCCAGCAACACAGACACACACTGACACCAAGTATCAAAGACATACACTGACACCAAGTCACAAAGACACACACTGACACCCAGGAACAAAGACATACACTGACACCAAGTAACAAAGACATACACTGACACCAAGTAACAAAGTGATCCACTTACACCAAGCATTTTGACATACACAGACAACAAGTCACAAAGACACACACTGACACCCAGGAACAAAGACATACACTGACACCAAGTCACAAAGACATACACTGATACCCGGTAACACAGACCCACACTTACACCAAGTAACACAGACATACACTGACACCAAGTCACAAAGACACACACTGACACCCAGTAACAAAGACATACACTGACACCAAGTAACAAAGACATACACTGACACCCAGTAACAAAGACATGCACTGACACCCAGTAACACAGACACACTCGGACACCAAGTAACAAAGACACACACTTACACCAAGTAACACAGACACACACTGACAGCCAGCAAGGCAAACAAACACACTGACACCCAGCAACACAGACACACACCGACACCAAGTAACAAAGACATACACTGACACCCAGTAACACAGATACACACTGGGCGGCACAGTGGTGCAGTGGTTAGCACTGAAGCCTCACAGCTCCAGGGACCCGGGATCGATTCTGGGTACTGCCTGTGCGGAGTTTGCAAGTTCTCCCTGTGTCTGCGTGGGTTTCCTCCGGGTGCTCCGGTTTCCTCCCACATGCCAAAGACTTGCAGGTTGGTAGGTTAATTGAACATTATAAATTGCCCCTAGTATAGGTAGGTGGTAGGGAAATATATAGGGACCGGTGGGGATGTTATTCGAATATGGGATTCGTGTAGGATTAGTATAAATGGTTGGTTGATGGTCGGCACAGACTCGGTGGGCCGAAGGGCCTGTTTCAGTGCTGTATCTCTAAACTTAACTAAATACTGACACCTAGTGTCACAGACACACACTGACACCAAGTAACAAAGACATGCACTTGCACCGAGTCACACAGACATACACTTACACCAAGTATTTTGACATACACTTACACCAAGTAACAAAGACATACACTGACACCCAGTAACAAAGACATACACTGACACCAAGTCACAAACACATACACTGACACCAAGTAACAAAGACATACACTTACACCAAGTAACAAAGACATACACTGATAGCCAGTAACACAGACAGACACTGACACCCAGTTAGAAACACACACTGACCCTCAGTAACACAGACACACACTGACCCCCCGTAACACAGACATACACTGACACCAAGTCACAAAGACACACACTGACACCCAGTAACAAAGACATACACTGACAGCAAGTCACAAAGACATACACTGATACCCAGGAACACAGACACACACTGACACCCAGTAACAAAGACATACACTGATACCAAGTCACAAAGACATACACTGATACCCAGTAGCACAGACACACACTGACACCCAGTAACAAAGACATACACTGATACCAAGTAACAAAGACATACACTGACACCAAGTCACAAAGACATACACTGATACACAGTAACAAAGACATACACTGACACGCAGTAACACAAACACACACGGACACCAAGTAACAAAGACACACACTTGCACCAAGTAACACAGACACACACTGACACCCAGTAACACACACTGATACACAGTAACAAAGACATACACTGACACCCAGGAACAAAGACACACACTGACACCAAGTAACAAAGACACACACTTACACCAAGTAACACAGACATGCACTCACACCCATTAACAAAGACAGACAATTGCACCAAGTAACAAAGACATACACTTACACCAAGTATTTTGACATACACTGACACCAAGAACAAAGACATACACTGACACCCAGTAACAAAGACATACACTGACACCCAGTAACACAGACACGCACGTACACCAAGTAACACAGACACACACTGACACCCAGTAACACAGACACACACTGACACCAAGTCACAAAGACATACACTGATACCCAGTAACAAAGACATACACTGATACCCAGTAACACAGACACACACTTACACCTAGTAACAAAGACACACACTTACACCAAGTAACACAGACTCACACTGACAGCCAGCAAGACATACAAACACACTGAATCCCAGCAACACAGACACACACTGACACCAAGTCACAAAGACATACACTGATACCCGGTAACACAGACCCACACTTACTCCAAGTAACACAGACATACACTGACACCCAGTAACACAGACACACACTTACACCAAGTAACAAAGACACACACGGACACCCATTAACAAACACATACACTGACACCCAGTAACGCAGACACACACGGACACCAAGTAACAAAGACACAGACTTACACCAAGTAACACAGACACACACTGACACCCAGTAACACAGACACACACTTACAACAAGTAACAAAGACATACACTGACACCAAGTCACAAAGACACACACTGACACCCAGTAACAAAGACATACACTGACACCAAGTCACAAAGACAGACACTGATACCCAGTAACAAAGACATACACTGATACCCAGTAACACAGACACACACATACACCTAGTAACGAATACACACACTGATACACAGTAACACAGACACACACGGACAGCAAGTAACACAGACACACACTTACACCAAGTAACACAGACACACACTGACAGCCAGTAAGACAAACAAACACACTGACACCCAGCAACACAGACACACACTGACACCAAGTATCAAAGACATACACTGACACCAAGTCACAAAGACACACACTGACACCCAGTAACAAAGACATACACTGACACCAAGTCACAAAGGCATGCACTGATACCAAGTCACAAAGACATACACTGATACCCAGTAACACAGACAAACACTGACACCAAGTAACAAAGACATACACTGACACCAAGTAACAAAGACATCCACTTACACCATGTATTTTGACATACACAGACACCAAGTCACAAAGACATACACTGATACCCAGTAACACAGACAAACACTGACACCAAGTAACAAAGACATACACTGACACCCAGTAACAAAGACAAGCACTGAAACCCAGCAACACAGACACACACTGACACCAAGTAACAAAGACATACACTGACACCCAGCAACACAGATACACACTGGGCGGCACAGTGGCGCAGTGGTTAGCACTGCAGCCTCACAGCTCCAGGGACCCGGGATCGATTCTGGGTACTGCCTGTGCGGAGTTTGCAAGTTCTCCCTGTGTCTGCGTGGGTTTCCTCCGGGTGCTCCGGTTTCCTCCCACATGCCAAAGACTTGCAGGTTGGTAGGTTAATTGAACATTATAAATTGCCCCTAGTATAGGTAGGTGGTAGGGAAATATATAGGGACCGGTGGGGATGTTATTGGAATATGGGATTCGTGTAGGATTAGTATAAATGGTTGGTTGATGGTCGGCACAGACTCGGTGGGCCGAAGGGCCTGTTTCAGTGCTGTATCTCTAAACTTAACTAAATACTGACACCTAGTGTCACAGACACACACTGACACCAAGTAACAAAGACATGCACTTGCACCGAGTCACACAGACATACAATTACACCAAGTATTTTGACATACACTTACACCAAGTAACAAAGACATACACTGACACCCAGTAACAAAGACATACACTGACACGAAGTAACAAAGACATACACTTACACCAAGTAACAAAGACATACACTGATAGCCAGTAACACAGACAGACACTGACACCCAGTTAGAAACACACACTGACCCTCAGTAACACAGACACACACTGACCCCCCGTAACACAGACATACACTGACACCAAGTCACAAAGACACACACTGACACCCAGTAACAAAGACATACACTGACAGCAAGTCACAAAGACATACACTGATACCCAGGAACACAGACACACACTGACATCCAGTAACAAACACATACACTGATACCAAGTCACAAAGACATACACTGATACCCAGTAACACAGACACACACTGACACCCAGTAACAAAGACATACACTGATACCAAGTAACAAAGACATACACTGACACCAAGTCACAAAGACATACACTGATACACAGTAACAAAGACATACACTGACACGCAGTAACACAAACACACACGGTCACCAAGTAACAAAGACACACACTTGCACCAAGTAACACAGACACACACTGACACCCAGTAACACACACTGATACACAGTAACAAAGACATACACTGACACCCAGGAACAAAGACACACACTGACACCAAGTAACAAAGACACACACTTACACCAAGTAACACAGACATGCACTCACACCCATTAACAAAGACAGACAATTGCACCAAGTAACAAAGACATACACTTACACCAAGTATTTTGACATACACTGACACCAAGAACAAAGACATACACTGACACCCAGTAACAAAGACATACACTGACACCCAGTAACACAGACACGCACGTACAACAAGTAACACAGACACACACTGACACCCAGTAACACAGACACACACTGACACCAAGTCACAAAGACATACACTGATACCCAGTAACAAAGACATACACTGATACCCAGTAACACAGACACACACTTACACCTAGTAACAAAGACACACACTTACACCAAGTAACACAGACTCACACTGACAGCCAGCAAGACATACAAACACACTGAATCCCAGCAACACAGACACACACTGACACCAAGTCACAAAGACATACACTGATACCCGGTAACACAGACCCACACTTACTCCAAGTAACACAGACATACACTGACACCCAGTAACGCAGAAACACACGGACACCAAGTAACAAAGACACAGACTTACACCAAGTAATACAGACACACACTGACACCCAGTAACACAGACACACACTTACAACAAGTAACAAAGACATACACTGACACCAAGTCACAAAGACACACACTGACACCCAGTAACAAAGACATACACTGACACCAAGTCACAAAGACAGACACTGATACCTAGTAACAAAGACATACACTGATACCCAGTAACACAGACACACACATACACCTAGTAACGAATACACACACTGATACACAGTAACACAGACACACACGGACAGCAAGTAACACAGACACACACTTACACCAAGTAACACAGACACACACTGACAGCCAGTAAGACAAACAAACACACTGACACCCAGCAACACAGACACACACTGACACCAAGTATCAAAGACATAACCTGACACCAAGTCACAAAGACACACACTGACACCCAGTAACAAAGACATACACTGACACCAAGTCACAAAGGCATGCACTGATACCAAGTCACAAAGACATACACTGATACCCAGTAACACAGACAAACACTGACACCAAGTAACAAAGACATACACTGACACCAAGTAACAAAGACATCCACTTACACCATGTATTTTGACATACACAGACACCAAGTCACAAAGACATACACTGATACCCAGTAACACAGACAAACACTGACACCAAGTAACAAAGACATACACTGACACCAAGTCACAAAGACACACACAGACACCCAGTAACAAAGACATACACTGACACCAAGTCACAAAGACATACACTGATACCCGGTAACACAGACCCACACTTACACAAAGTAACAAAGACATACACTGACACCAAGTCACAAAGACACACACTGACACCCAGTAACAAAGCCATACACTGACACCAAGTAACAAAGACATTCACAGACACCCAGTAACAAAGACATGCACTGACACCCAGTAACACAGACACACTCGGACACCAAGTAACAAAGACACACACTTACACCAAGTAACACAGACACACACTGACAGCCAGCAAGGCAAACAAACACACTGACACCCAGCAACACAGACACACACCGACACCAGGTAACAAAGACATACACTGACACCCAGTAACACAGATACACACTGGGCGGCACAGTGGTGCAGTGGTTAGCACTGAAGCCTCACAGCTCCAGGGACCCGGGATAGATTCTGGGTACTGCCTGTGCGGAGCTTGCAAGTTCTCCCTGTGTCTGCGTGGGTTTCCTTCGGGTGCTCCGGTTTCCTCCCACATGCCAAAGACTTGCAGGTTGGTAGGTTAATTGAACATTATAAATTGCCCCTAGTATAGGTAGGTGGTAGGGAAATATATAGGGACCGGTGGGGATGTTATTGGAATATGGGATTCGTGTAGGATTAGTATAAATGGTTGGTTGATGGTCGGCACAGACTCGGTGGGCCGAAGGGCCTGTTTCAGTGCTGTATCTCTAAACTTAACTAAATACTGACACCTAGTGTCACAGACACACACTGACACCAAGTAACAAAGACATGCACTTGCACCGAGTCACACAGACATACACTTACACCAAGTATTTTGACATACACTTACACCAAGTAACAAAGACATACACTGACACCCAGTAACAAAGACATACACTGACACCAAGTCACAAACACATACACTGACACCAAGTAACAAAGACATACACTTACACCAAGTAACAAAGACATACACTGATAGCCAGTAACACAGACAGACACTGACACCCAGTTAGAAACACACACTGACCCTCAGTAACACAGACACACACTGACCCCCCGTAACACAGACATACACTGACACCAAGTCACAAAGACACACACTGACACCCAGTAACAAAGACATACACTGACAGCAAGTCACAAAGACATACACTGATACCCAGGAACACAGACACACACTGACACCCAGTAACAAAGACATACACTGATACCAAGTCACAAAGACATACACTGATACCCAGTAACACAGACACACACTGACACCCAGTAACAAAGACATACACTGATACCAAGTAACAAAGACATACACTGACACCAAGTCACAAAGACATACACTGATACACAGTAACAAAGACATACACTGACACGCAGTAACACAAACACACACGGACACCAAGTAACAAAGACACACACTTGCACCAAGTAACACAGACACACACTGACACCCAGGAACACACACTGATACACAGTAACAAAGACATACACTGACACCCAGGAACAAAGACACACACTGACACCAAGTAACAAAGACACACACTTACACCAAGTAACACAGACATGCAATCACACCCATTAACAAAGACAGACAATTGCACCAAGTAACAAAGACATACACTTACACCAAGTATTTTGACATACACTGACACCAAGAACAAAGACATACACTGACACCCAGTAACAAAGACATACACTGACACCCAGTAACACAGACACGCACGTACACCAAGTAACACAGACACACACTGACACCCAGTAACACAGACACACACTGACACCAAGTCACAAAGACATACACTGATACCCAGTAACAAAGACATACACTGATACCCAGTAACACAGACACACACTTACACCTAGTAACAAAGACACACACTTACACCAAGTAACACAGACACACACTGACAGCCAGCAAGACAAACAAACACACTGAATCCCAGCAACACAGACACACACTGACACCAAGTCACAAAGACATACACTGATACCCGGTAACACAGACCCACACTTACTCCAAGTAACACAGACATACACTGACACCCAGTAACACAGACACACACTTACACCAAGTAACAAAGACACACACGGACACCCATTAACAAACACATACACTGACACCCAGTAACGCAGACACACACGGACACCAAGTAACAAAGACACAGACTTACACCAAGTAACACAGACACACACTGACACCCAGTAACACAGACACACACTTACAACAAGTAACAAAGACATACACTGACACCAAGTCACAAAGACACACACTGACACCCAGTAACAAAGACATACACTGTCACCAAGTCACAAAGACAGACACTGATACCCAGTAACAAAGACATACACTGATACCCAGTAACACAGACACACACATACACCTAGTAACGAATACACACACTGATACACAGTAACACAGACACAAAAGGACAGCAAGTATCACAGACACACACTTACACCAAGTAACACAGACACACACTGACAGCCAGTAAGACGAACAAACACACTGACACCCAGCAACACAGACACACACTGACACCAAGTATCAAAGACATACACTGACACCAAGTCACAAAGACACACACTGACACCCAGTAACAAAGACATACACTGACACCAAGTCACAAAGGCATGCACTGATACCAAGTCACAAAGACATACACTGATACCCAGTAACACAGACAAACACTGACACCAAGTAACAAAGACATACACTGACACCAAGTAACAAAGACATCCAATTACACCATGTATTTTGACATACACAGACACCAAGTCACAAAGACATACACTGATACCCAGTAACACAGACAAACACTGACACCAAGTAACAAAGACATACACTGACACCCAGTAACAAAGACATGCACTGACACCCAGTAACACAGACACACTCGGACACCAAGTAACAAAGACACACACTTACACCAAGTAACACAGACACACACTGACAGCCAGCAAGGCAAACAAACACACTGACACCCAGCAACACAGACACACACCGACACCAAGTAACAAAGACATACACTGACACCCAGTAACAAAGACATACACTGACACCAAGTCACAAACACATACACTGACACCAAGTAACAAAGACATCCACTTACACCAAGTAACAAAGACATACACTGATAGCCAGTAACACAGACAGACACTGACACCCAGTTAGAAACACACACTGACCCCCAGTAACACAGACACACACTGACCCCCCGTAACACAGACATACACTGACACCAAGTCACAAAGACACACACTGACACCCAGTAACAAAGACATACACTGACAGCAAGTCACAAAGACATACACTGATACCCAGGAACACAGACACACACTGACACCCAGTAACAAAGACATACGCTGATACCAAGTCACAAAGACATACACTGATACCCAGTAACACAGACACACACTGACACCCAGTAACAAAGACATACACTGATACCAAGTAACAAAGACATACACTGACACCAAGTCACAAAGACATACACTGATACACAGTAACAAAGACATACACTGACACGCAGTAACACAAACACACACGGACACCAAGTAACAAAGACACACACTTGCACCAAGTAACACAGACACACACTGACACCCAGTAACACACACTGATACACAGTAACAAAGACATGCACTCACACCCATTAACAAAGACAGACAATTGCACCAAGTAACAAAGACATACACTTACACCAAGTATTTTGACATACACTGACACCAAGAACAAAGACATACACTGACACCCAGTAACAAAGACATACACTGACACCCAGTAACACAGACACGCACGAACACCAAGTAACACAGACACACACTGACACCCAGTAACACAGACACACACTGACACCAAGTCACAAAGACATACACTGATACCCAATAACAAAGACATACACTGATACCCAGTAACACAGACACACACTTACACCTAGTAACAAAGACATACACTGACACCCAGTAACACAGATACACACTGGGCGGCACAGTGGTGCAGTGGTTAGCACTGAAGCCTCACAGCTCCAGGGACCCGGGATCGATTCTGGGTACTGCCTGTGCAGAGTTTGCAAGTTTCGCCCTGTGTCTGCGTGGGTTTCGTCCGGGTGCTCCGGTTTGCTCCCACATGCCAAAGACTTGCTGGTTGGGAGGTTAATTGGCCATTATAAATTGCCCCTAGTATAGGTAGGTGGTAGGGAAATATATAGGGACCGGTGGGGATGTTATTGGAATATGGGATTCGTGTAGGATTAGTATAAATGGTTGGTTGATGGTCGGGACAGACTCGGTGGGCTGAAGGGCCTGTTTCAGTGCTGTATTTCCAAACTAAACTAAATACTGACACCTAGTGTCACAGAAACACACTGACACCAATAACAAAGACATACACTTGCACCGAGTAACACAGACATACACTGACACCAAGTATTTTGACATACACTTACATCAAGTAACAAAGACATACACTGACTCCCAGTGACAAAGACATACACTGACACCAAGTAACAAAGACATACACAGATACCCAGTAACAAAGACCCACACTTACACCAGGTAACACAGACATACACTGACACCCAGTAATACAGACACACACTTACACCAAGTAACAAAGACATACACGGACACCCAGTAACAAAGACATGCACTGACACGCAGTAAAACAGACACACACGGACACCAAGTAACAAAGACACAGACTTACACCAAGTAACACAGGCACACACTGACACCCAGTGACACAGACACACACTTACACCAAGTAACACAGACATACACTGACACCAAGTAGCAAAGACATACACTGATACCCAGTAACACAGGCACACACTGGCGGGGGGGGGGGGGGGCACATTGGCGCAGTGGTTAGCACCGCAGCCTGACAGCTCCAGGGACACGGGTTCGATTCTGGGTACTGCCTGTGCGGAGATTGCAAGTTCTCCCTGTGTCTGCGTGGGTTTCCTCCGGGTGCTCCGGCATCCTCCCACATGCCAAAGACTTGCAGGTTGATAGGTTAATTGGCCATCATAAATTGCCCCTACTATATAGGGACAGGTGGGGATGTGATAGGAATACGGGATTAGTGTAGGATTATTATAAATGGGTGATTGATGGTCGGCACAGACTCGGTGGGCCGAAGGGCCTGTTAAAGTGCTGCATCTCTAAACTAAATACTGACACCTAGTGTCACAGATACACACTGACACCCAGTAACACAAACAAACAAACACTGACACCCAGGAACACAGAGAAACACTGATAAACAGTAGCAAAGACATACACTGACACCAAATAACACAGACACACACTGACACCCAGTAACAAAGACATACACTGACATAAAGTCACAAAGACATACACTGATACCAAGTCACAAAGACATACACTGATACCCAGGAAGACAGACACACACTGACACCAAGTAACAAAGACATACACTGACACCAAGTAACAAAGACATACACTGACACCCAGTAACACAGACACACACTGACACCAAGTAACAAAGACATACACTGACACCAAGTAACAAAGACATACACTGACACCAAGTCACAAAGACACACACTGACACCCAGGAACAAAGACATACACTGACACCAAGTCACAAAGACATACACTGACACCAAGTCACAAAGACACACACTGACAACCAGTAACAAAGACATACACTGACACCAAGTAACAAAGACATACACTGTCACAAAGACACACACTGGCACCCAGTAACAAAGACATACACTGAGACCAAGTCACAAAGACACACACTTACACCAAGCAACAAAGACATACACTGACACCCAGTAACACAGACACACACGGACACCAAGTAACAAAGACACAGACTTACACCAAGTAACACAGACACACACTGACACCCAGTAACGCAGACACACACGGACACCAAGTAACAAAGACACAGACTTACACCAACTAACACAGACACACACTGACACCCAGTAACACAGACACACACTTACACCAAGTAACAAAGACAGACACTGACACCAAGTCACAAAGACATACACTTACACCAAGTCACAAAGACACACGCTGACACCCAGTAACAAAGACATACACTGACACCAAGTCACAAAGACATACACTGATACCCAGTAACACAAACACACACTGACACCAAGTAACAAAGACATACACTGATACCCAGTAACAAAGACATACACTGATACCCGGTAACACAGACCCACACTTACACCAAGTAACACAGACATACACTGACATCCAGTAACACAGACACACACTTACACCAAGTAACAAAGACATACACGGACACCCATTAACAAACACATACACTGACACCCAGTAACACAGACACACACGGACAACAAGTAACAAAGACACAGACTTACACCAAGCAACACAGACACACACTGACACCCAGTAACACAGACACACACTTACACCAAGTAACAAAGACATACACTGACACCAAGTCACAAAGACATACACTGACACCAAGTCACAAACACATACACTGACACCAAGTAACAAAGACATACACTTACACCAAGTAACAAAGACATCCACTGATAGCCAGTAACACAGACACAATCTGACACCCAGTTAGAAACACACACTGACCCCCAGTAACACAGACACACACTGACACCCCCGTAACACAGACATACACTGACACCAAGTCACAAAGACACACACTGATACACAGACACACACTTACACCAAGTAACACAGACATACACTGACACAAAGTCACAAAGACACACACTGGCACCCAGGAACAAAGACATACACTGACACCAAGTCACAAATACATACACTGATACCCAGTAACACAGACACACACTGACACCCAGTAACAAAGACATACACTTACACCAAGTAACAAAGACATACACTGACACCAAGTAACAAACACATACACTGACACCCAGTAACACAGACACACACTGACACCAAGTCACAAAGACATGCACTGACACCCAGTAACACAGACACACACTTACACCAAGTAACAAAGACATACACGGACACCCAGTAACACAGAGACACACTTACACCAAGTAACAAAGACACAGACATACACCAAGTAACACAGACACACACAGACACCCAGTCACACAGACACACACTTACACCAAGTAACACAGATATTCACTGACACCCAGTACAAACACATACACTGACACCCAGTAACACAGACACACACGGACAACAAGTAACAAAGACACACACTTACACCAAGTGACACAGACATACACTGATACCCAGTAGCAAAGACATACACTGATACCCAGTAACACAGACACACATTCACCGAGTAACGAAGAAACACACTGATACCCAGTAACAAAGACATACACTGACACCAAGTCACAAAGACACACACTGATACCCAGTAACAAAGACATACACTGATACCCAGTAACACAGACACACGCTTACACCTAGTAACGAAGACACACACTGATACCCAGTAACACAGACACACACTTACACCAAGTAACAAAGACATACACTGACACCCAGTAACAAAGACAAGCACTGACACCCAGCAACACAGACACACACTGACACCAAGTAACAAAGACATACACTGTCACCCAGTAACACAGATACACACTGGGTGGCACAGTGGCGCAGTGGTTAGCACTGCAGCCTCACAGCTCCAGGGACCCGGGATCGATTCTGGGTACTGCCTGTGCAGAGTTTGCAAGTTCTCCCTGTGTCTGCGTGGGTTTCGTCCGGGTGCTCCGTTTTCCTCCCACATGCCAAAGACTTGCTGGTTGGGAGGTTAATTGGCCATTATAAATTGCCCCTAGTAAAGGTAGGTGGTAGGGAAATATATAGGGACCGGTGGGGATGTTATTGGAATATGGGATTCGTGTAGGATTAGTATAAATGGTTGGTTGATGGTCGGCACAGACTCGGTGGGCTGAAGGGCCTGTTTCAGTGCTGTATCTCCAAACTAAACTAAATACTGACACCTAGTGTCACAGAAACACACTGACACCAATAACAAAGACATACACGTGCACCGAGTAACACAGACATACACTTACACCAAGCATTTTGACATACACTGACATCAAGTAACAAAGACATACACTGACACCCAGTGACAAAGACATACACTGACACCAAGAAACAAACACATACACTGACACCAAGTAACAAAGACACACACTGATACCCAGTAACACAGACCCACACTTCCACCAAGTAACACAGACACACACTGACAGCCAGTAAGACAAACAAACACACTGACACCCAGCAACACAGACACACACTGACACCAAGTAACAAAGACACACACTGACACCCAGTAACACAGACACACACGGACACCAAGTAACAAAGACACAAACTTACACCAAGTAACACAGAGACACACTGACAGCCAGTAAGACAAACAAACACACTGACACCCAGCAACACAGACAAACACTTACACCAAGTAACAAAGACATGCACTGACACCCAGTAACACAGACACACACGGACACCAAGTAACAAAGACACACACTTACACCAAGTAACACAGACACACACTGACAGCCAGCAAGACAAACAAACACACTGACACACAGCAACACAGACACACACTGACACCAAGTCACAAAGACATCACTGATACCCGGTAACACAGACCCACACTTACTCCAAGTAACACAGACATACACTGACACCCAGTAACACAGACACACACTTACACCAAGTAACAAAGACACACACGGACACACATTAACAAACACATACACTGACACCCAGTAACGCAGACACACTCGGACACCAAGTAACAAAGACACAGACTTACACCAAGTAACACAGACACACACTGACACCCAGTAACACAGACACACGCTTACACCAAGTAACAAAGACAGACACTGACACCAAGTCACAAAGACACACACTGACACCCAGTAACAAAGACATACACTGACACCAAGTCACAAAGACAGACACTGATACCCAGTAACAAAGACATACACT
Source organism: Heterodontus francisci (assembly GCF_036365525.1). Taxonomy (NCBI): domain Eukaryota; kingdom Metazoa; phylum Chordata; class Chondrichthyes; order Heterodontiformes; family Heterodontidae; genus Heterodontus; species Heterodontus francisci. Next base: position 1,658,103 of record NW_027141712.1, on the reverse strand, counting down.
GATACCCAGTAACACAGACACACACATACACCTAGTAACGAATACACACACTGATACCCAGTAACACAGACACACACGGACACCAAGTAACAAAGACACACACTTACACCAAGTAACACAGACACACACTGACAGCCAGTAAGACAAACAAACACACTGACACCCAGCAACACAGACACACACTGACACCAAGTATCAAAGACATACACTGACACCAAGTCACAAAGACACACACTGACACCCAGTAACAAAGACATACACTGACACCAAGTCACAAAGGCATGCACTGATACCAAGTCACAAAGACATACACTGATACCCAGTAACACAGACAAACACTGACACCAAGTAACAAAGACATACACTGACACCAAGAAACAAAGACATCCACTTACACCATGTATTTTGACATACACAGACACCAAGTCACAAAGACATACACTGATACCCAGTAACACAGACAAACACTGACACCAAGTAACAAAGACATACACTGACACCAAGTCACAAAGACACACACTGACACCCAGTAACAAAGACATACACTGACACCAAGTCACAAAGACATACACTGATACCCGGTAACACAGACCCACACTTACACCAAGTAACACAGACATACACTGACACCAAGTCACAAAGACACACACTGACACCCAGTAACAAAGACATACACTGACACCAAGTAACAAAGACATACACTGACACCCAGCAACAAAGACATGCACTGACACCCAGTAACACAGACACACTCGGACACCAAGTAACAAAGACACACACTTACACCAAGTAACACAGACACACACTGACAGCCAGCAAGGCAAACAAACACACTGACACCCAGCAACACAGACACACACCGACACCAAGTAACAAAGACATACACTGACACCCAGTAACACAGATACACACTGGGCGGCACAGTGGTGCAGTGGTTAGCACTGAAGCCTCACAGCTCCAGGGACCCGGGATCGATTCTGGGTACTGCCTGTGCGGAGTTTGCAAGTTCTCCCTGTGTCTGCGTGGGTTTCCTCCGGGTGCTCCGGTTTCCTCCCACATGCCAAAGACTTGCAGGTTGGTAGGTTAATTGACCATTATAAATTGCCCCTAGTATAGGTAGGTGGTAGGGAAATATATAGGGACCGGTGGGGATGTTATTGGAATATGGGATTCGTGTAGGATTAGTATAAATGGTTGGTTGATGGTCGGCACAGACAAGGTGGGCCGAAGGGCCTGTTTCAGTGCTGTATCTCTAAACTTAACTAAATACTGACACCTAGTGTCACAGACACACACTGACACCAAGTGACAAAGACATGCACTTGCACCGAGTCACACAGACATACACTTACACCAAGTATTTTGACATACACTTACACCAAGTAACAAAGACATACACTGACACCCAGTAACAAAGACATACACTGACACCAAGTCACAAACACATACACTGACACCAAGTAACAAAGACATACACTTACACCAAGTAACAAAGACATACACTGATAGCCAGTAACACAGACAGACACTGACACCCAGTTAGAAACACACACTGACCCCCAGTAACACAGACACACACTGACCCCCCGTAACACAGACATACACTGACACCAAGTCACAAAGACATACACTGACACCCAGTAACAAAGACATACACTGACAGCAAGTCACAAAGACATACACTGATACCCAGGAACACAGACACACACTGACACCCAGTAACAAAGACATACACTGATACCAAGTCACAAAGACATACACTGATACCCAGTAACACAGACACACACTGACACCCAGTAACAAAGACATACACTGATACGAAGTAACAAAGACATACACTGACACCAAGTCACAAAGACATACACTGATACCCAGTAACAAAGAGATACACTGACACGCAGTAACACACACTGATACACAGTAACAAAGACATACACTGACACCCAGGAACAAAGACCCACACTGACACCAAGTAACAAAGACACACACTTACACCAAGTAACACACACTGATACACAGTAACAAAGACATACACTGACACCCAGGAACAAAGACACACACTGACACCAAGTAACAAAGACACACAATTACACCAAGTAACACAGACATGCACTGACACCCATTAACAAAGACAGACAATTGCACCAAGTAACAAAGACATACAATTACACCAAGTATTTTGACATACACTGACACCAAGAACAAAGACATACACTGACACCCAGTAACAAATACATGCACTGACACCCAGTAACACAGACACGCACGTACACCAAGTAACACAGACACACACTGACACCCAGTAACACAGACACACACTGACCCCCCGTAACACAGACATACACTGACACCAAGTCACAAAGACATACACTGACACCCAGTAACAAAGACATACACTGACAGCAAGTCACAAAGACATACACTGATACCCAGGAACAAAGACACACACTTACACCAAGTAACAAAGACACACACGGACACACATTAACAAACACATACACTGACACCCAGTAACGCAGACACACTCGGACACCAAGTAACAAAGACACAGACTTACACCAAGTAACACAGACACACACTGACACCCAGTAACACAGACACACGCTTACACCAAGTAACAAAGACAGACACTGACACCAAGTCACAAAGACACACACTGACACCCAGTAACAAAGACATACACTGACACCAAGTCACAAAGACAGACACTGATACCCAGTAACAAAGACATACACTGATACCCAGTAACACAGACACACACATACACCTAGTAACGAATACACACACTGATACCCAGTAACACAGACACACACGGACACCAAGTAACAAAGACACACACTTACACCAAGTAACACAGACACACACTGACAGCCAGTAAGACAAACAAACACACTGACACCCAGCAACACAGACACACACTGACACCAAGTATCAAAGACATACACTGACACCAAGTCACAAAGACACACACTGACACCCAGTAACAAAGACATACACTGACACCAAGTCACAAAGGCATGCACTGATACCAAGTCACAAAGACATACACTGATACCCAGTAACACAGACAAACACTGACACCAAGTAACAAAGACATACACTGACACCAAGAAACAAAGACATCCACTTACACCATGTATTTTGACATACACAGACACCAAGTCACAAAGACATACACTGATACCCAGTAACACAGACAAACACTGACACCAAGTAACAAAGACATACACTGACACCAAGTCACAAAGACACACACTGACACCCAGTAACAAAGACATACACTGACACCAAGTCACAAAGACATACACTGATACCCGGTAACACAGACCCACACTTACACCAAGTAACACAGACATACACTGACACCAAGTCACAAAGACACACACTGACACCCAGTAACAAAGACATACACTGACACCAAGTAACAAAGACATACACTGACACCCAGCAACAAAGACATGCACTGACACCCAGTAACACAGACACACTCGGACACCAAGTAACAAAGACACACACTTACACCAAGTAACACAGACACACACTGACAGCCAGCAAGGCAAACAAACACACTGACACCCAGCAACACAGACACACACCGACACCAAGTAACAAAGACATACACTGACACCCAGTAACACAGATACACACTGGGCGGCACAGTGGTGCAGTGGTTAGCACTGAAGCCTCACAGCTCCAGGGACCCGGGATCGATTCTGGGTACTGCCTGTGCGGAGTTTGCAAGTTCTCCCTGTGTCTGCGTGGGTTTCCTCCGGGTGCTCCGGTTTCCTCCCACATGCCAAAGACTTGCAGGTTGGTAGGTTAATTGACCATTATAAATTGCCCCTAGTATAGGTAGGTGGTAGGGAAATATATAGGGACCGGTGGGGATGTTATTGGAATATGGGATTCGTGTAGGATTAGTATAAATGGTTGGTTGATGGTCGGCACAGACAAGGTGGGCCGAAGGGCCTGTTTCAGTGCTGTATCTCTAAACTTAACTAAATACTGACACCTAGTGTCACAGACACACACTGACACCAAGTGACAAAGACATGCACTTGCACCGAGTCACACAGACATACACTTACACCAAGTATTTTGACATACACTTACACCAAGTAACAAAGACATACACTGACACCCAGTAACAAAGACATACACTGACACCAAGTCACAAACACATACACTGACACCAAGTAACAAAGACATACACTTACACCAAGTAACAAAGACATACACTGATAGCCAGTAACACAGACAGACACTGACACCCAGTTAGAAACACACACTGACCCCCAGTAACACAGACACACACTGACCCCCCGTAACACAGACATACACTGACACCAAGTCACAAAGACATACACTGACACCCAGTAACAAAGACATACACTGACAGCAAGTCACAAAGACATACACTGATACCCAGGAACACAGACACACACTGACACCCAGTAACAAAGACATACACTGATACCAAGTCACAAAGACATACACTGATACCCAGTAACACAGACACACACTGACACCCAGTAACAAAGACATACACTGATACGAAGTAACAAAGACATACACTGACACCAAGTCACAAAGACATACACTGATACCCAGTAACAAAGAGATACACTGACACGCAGTAACACACACTGATACACAGTAACAAAGACATACACTGACACCCAGGAACAAAGACCCACACTGACACCAAGTAACAAAGACACACACTTACACCAAGTAACACACACTGATACACAGTAACAAAGACATACACTGACACCCAGGAACAAAGACACACACTGACACCAAGTAACAAAGACACACAATTACACCAAGTAACACAGACATGCACTGACACCCATTAACAAAGACAGACAATTGCACCAAGTAACAAAGACATACAATTACACCAAGTATTTTGACATACACTGACACCAAGAACAAAGACATACACTGACACCCAGTAACAAATACATGCACTGACACCCAGTAACACAGACACGCACGTACACCAAGTAACACAGACACACACTGACACCCAGTAACACAGACACACACTGACACCAAGTCACAAAGACATACACTGATACCCAGTAACAAAGACATACACTGATACCCAGTAACACAGACACACACTTACACCTAGTAACAAAGACACACACTGATACCCAGTAACAAAGACATCCACTTACACCATGTATTTTGACATACACAGACACCAAGTCACAAAGACATACACTGATACCCAGTAACACAGACAAACACTGACACCAAGTAACAAAGACATACACTGACACCAAGTCACAAAGACACACACTGACACCCAGTAACAAAGACATACACTGACACCAAGTCACAAAGACATACACTGATACCCGGTAACACAGACCCACACTTACACCAAATAACACAGACAAACACTGACACCCAGTAACAAAGACATACACTGACATAAAGTCACAAAGACATACACTGATACCAAGTCACAAAGACATACACTGATACCCAGGAAGACAGACACACACTGACACCAAGTAACAAAGACATACACTGACACCAAGTAACAAAGACATACACTGACACCCAGTAACACAGACACACACTGACACCAAGTAACAAAGACATACACTGACACCAAGTAACAAAGACATACACTGACACCAAGTCACAAAGACACACACTGACACCCAGGAACAAAGACATACACTGACACCAAGTCACAAAGACATACACTGACACCAAGTCACAAAGACACACACTGACAACCAGTAACAAAGACATACACTGACACCAAGTAACAAAGACATACACTGTCACAAAGACACACACTGGCACCCAGTAACAAAGACATACACTGAGACCAAGTCACAAAGACACACACTTACACCAAGCAACAAAGACATACACTGACACCCAGTAACAAAGACATACACTGACACCAAGTCACAAAGACACACACTGACACCCAGTAACGCAGACACACACGGACACCAAGTAACAAAGACACAGACTTACACCAACTAACACAGACACACACTGACACCCAGTAACACAGACACACACTTACACCAAGTAACAAAGACAGACACTGACACCAAGTCACAAAGACATACACTTACACCAAGTCACAAAGACACACACTGACACCAAGTAACAACGACATACACTGATACCCAGTAACAAAGACATACACTGATACCCGGTAACACAGACCCACACTTACACCAAGTAACACAGACATACACTGACATCCAGTAACACAGACACACACTTACACCAAGTAACAAAGACATACACGGACACCCATTAACAAACACATACACTGACACCCAGTAACACAGACACACACGGACAACAAGTAACAAAGACACAGACTTACACCAAGCAACACAGACACACACTGACACCCAGTAACACAGACACACACTTACACCAAGTAACAAAGACATACACTGACACCAAGTCACAAAGACATACACTGACACCAAGTCACAAACACATACACTGACACCAAGTAACAAAGACATACACTTACACCAAGTAACAAAGACATCCACTGATAGCCAGTAACACAGACACAATCTGACACCCAGTTAGAAACACACACTGACCCCCAGTAACACAGACACACACTGACACCCCCGTAACACAGACATACACTGACACCAAGTCACAAAGACACACACTGATACACAGACACACACTTACACCAAGTAACACAGACATACACTGACACAAAGTCACAAAGACACACACTGGCACCCAGGAACAAAGACATACACTGACACCAAGTCACAAATACATACACTGATACCCAGTAACACAGACACACACTGACACCCAGTAACAAAGACATACACTTACACCAAGTAACAAAGACATACACTGACACCAAGTAACAAACACATACACTGACACCCAGTAACACAGACACACACTGACACCAAGACACAAAGACATGCACTGACACCCAGTAACACAGACACACACTTACACCAAGTAACAAAGACATACACGGACACCCAGTAACACAGAGACACACTTACACCAAGTAACAAAGACACAGACATACACCAAGTAACACAGACACACACAGACACCCAGTCACACAGACACACACTTACACCAAGTAACACAGATATTCACTGACACCCAGTACAAACACATACACTGACACCCAGTAACACAGACACACACGGACAACAAGTAACAAAGACACAGACTTACACCAAGTAACACAGACACACACTGACACCCAGTAACACAGACACACACTTACACCAAGTGACACAGACATACACTGATACCCAGTAGCAAAGACATACACTGATACCCAGTAACACAGACACACATTCACCGAGTAACGAAGAAACACGCTGATACCCAGTAACAAAGACATACACTGACACCAAGTCACAAAGACACACACTGATACCCAGTAACAAAGACATACACTGATACCCAGTAACACAGACACACGCTTACACCTAGTAACGAAGACACACACTGATACCCAGTAACACAGACACACACTTACACCAAGTAACAAAGACATACACTGACACCCAGTAACAAAGACAAGCACTGACACCCAGCAACACAGACACACACTGACACCAAGTAACAAAGACATACACTGTCACCCAGTAACACAGATACACACTGGGTGGCACAGTGGCGCAGTGGTTAGCACTGCAGCCTCACAGCTCCAGGGACCCGGGATCGATTCTGGGTACTGCCTGTGCAGAGTTTGCAAGTTCTCCCTGTGTCTGCGTGGGTTTCGTCCGGGTGCTCCGTTTTCCTCCCACATGCCAAAGACTTGCTGGTTGGGAGGTTAATTGGCCATTATAAATTGCCCCTAGTATAGGTAGGTGGTAGGGAAATATATAGGGACCGGTGGGGATGTTATTGGAATATGGGATTCGTGTAGGATTAGTATAAATGGTTGGTTGATGGTCGGCACAGACTCGGTGGGCTGAAGGGCCTGTTTCAGTGCTGTATCTCCAAACTAAACTAAATACTGACACCTAGTGTCACAGAAACACACTGACACCAATAACAAAGACATACACGTGCAGCGAGTAACACAGACATACACTTACACCAAGCATTTTGACATACACTGACATCAAGTAACAAAGACATACACTGACACCCAGTGACAAAGACATACACTGACACCAAGAAACAAACACATACACTGACACCAAGTAACAAAGACACACACTGATACCCAGTAACACAGACCCACACTTCCACCAAGTAACACAGACACACACTGACAGCCAGTAAGACAAACAAACACACTGACACCCAGCAACACAGACACACACTGACACCAATTAACAAAGACACACACTGACACCCAGTAACACAGACACACATGGACACCAAGTAACAAAGACACAAACTTACACCAAGTAACACAGAGACACACTGACAGCCAGTAAGACAAACAAACACACTGACACCCAGCAACACAGACAAACACTTACACCAAGTAACAAAGACATGCACTGACACCCAGTAACAAAGACATGCACTGACACCCAGTAACACAGACACACAAGGACACCAAGTAACAAAGACACACACTTACACCAAGTAACACAGACACACACTGACAGCCAGCAAGACAAACAAACACACTGACACACAGCAACACAGACACACACTGACACCAAGTCACAAAGACATCACTGATACCCGGTAACACAGACCCACACTTACTCCAAGTAACACAGACATACACTGACACCCAGTAACACAGACACACACTTACACCAAGTAACAAAGACACACACGGACACACATTAACAAACACATACACTGACACCCAGTAACGCAGACACACTCGGACACCAAGTAACAAAGACACAGACTTACACCAAGTAACACAGACACACACTGACACCCAGTAACACAGACACACACTTACACCAAGTAACAAAGACAGACACTGACACCAAGTCACAAAGACACACACTGACACCCAGTAACAAAGACATACACTGACACCAAGTCACAAAGACAGACACTGATACCCAGTAACAAAGACATACACTGATACCCAGTAACACAGACACACACATACACCTAGTAACGAATACACACACTGATACCCAGTAACACAGACACACACGGAAACCAAGTAACAAAGACACACACTTACACCAAGTAACACAGACACACACTGACAGCCAGTAAGACAAACAAACACACTGACACCCAGCAACACAGACACACACTGACACCAAGTATCAAAGACATACACTGACACCAAGTCACAAAGACACACACTGACACCCAGTAACAAAGACATACACTGACACCAAGTCACAAAGGCATGCACTGATACCAAGTCACAAAGACATACACTGATACCCAGTAACACAGACAAACACTGACACCAAGTAACAAAGACATACACTGACACCAAGAAACAAAGACATCCACTTACACCATGTATTTTGACATACACAGACACCAAGTCACAAAGACATACACTGATACCCAGTAACACAGACAAACACTGACACCAAGTAACAAAGACATACACTGACACCAAGTCACAAAGACACACACTGACACCCAGTAACAAAGACATACACTGACACCAAGTCACAAAGACATACACTGATACCCGGTAACACAGACCCACACTTACACCAAGTAACACAGACATACACTGACACCAAGTCACAAAGACACACACTGACACCCAGTAACAAAGACATACACTGACACCAAGTAACAAAGACATACACTGACACCCAGCAACAAAGACATGCACTGACACCCAGTAACACAGACACACTCGGACACCAAGTAACAAAGACACACACTTACACCAAGTAACACAGACACACACTGACAGCCAGCAAGGCAAACAAACCCACTGACACCCAGCAACACAGACACACACCGACACCAAGTAACAAAGACATACACTGACACCCAGTAACACAGATACACACTGGGCGGCACAGTGGTGCAGTGGTTAGCACTGAAGCCTCACAGCTCCAGGGACCCGGGATCGATTCTGGGTACTGCCTGTGCGGAGTTTGCAAGTTCTCCCTGTGTCTGCGTGGGTTTCCTCCGGGTGCTCCGGTTTCCTCCCACATGCCAAAGACTTGCAGGTTGGTAGGTTAATTGACCATTATAAATTGCCCCTAGTATAGGTAGGTGGTAGGGAAATATATAGGGACCGGTGGGGATGTTATTGGAATATGGGATTCGTGTAGGATTAGTATAAATGGTTGGTTGATGGTCGGCACAGACAAGGTGGGCCGAAGGGCCTGTTTCAGTGCTGTATCTCTAAACTTAACTAAATACTGACACCTAGTGTCACAGACACACACTGACACCAAGTGACAAAGACATGCACTTGCACCGAGTCACACAGACATACACTTACACCAAGTATTTTGACATACACTTACACCAAGTAACAAAGACATACACTGACACCAAGTCACAAACACATACACTGACACCAAGTAACAAAGACATACACTTACACCAAGTAACAAAGACATACACTGATAGCCAATAACACAGACAGACACTGACACCCAGTTAGAAACACACACTGACCCCCAGTAACACAGACACACACTGACCCCCCGTAACACAGACATACACTGACACCAAGTCACAAAGACATACACTGACACCCAGTAACAAAGACATACACTGACAGCAAGTCACAAAGACATACACTGATACCCAGGAACACAGACACACACTGACACCCAGTAACAAAGACATACACTGATACCAAGTCACAAAGACATACACTGATACCCAGTAACACAGACACACACTGACACCCAGTAACAAAGACATACACTGATACGAAGTAACAAAGAAATACACTGACACCAAGTCACAAAGACATACACTGATACCCAGTAACAAAGACATACACTGACACGCAGTAACACACACTGATACACAGTAACAAAGACATACAATGACACCCAGGAACAAAGACCCACACTGACACCAAGTAACACAGACAAACACTGACACCCAGTAACACACACTGATACACAGTAACAAAGACATACACTGACACCCAGGAACAAAGACACACACTGACACCAAGTAACAAAGACACACACTTACACCAAGTAACACAGACATGCACTGACACCCATTAACAAAGACAGACAATTGCACCAAGTAACAAAGACATACAATTACACCAAGTATTTTGACATACACTGACACCAAGAACAAAGACATACACTGACACCCAGTAACAAATACATGCACTGACACCCAGTAACACAGACACGCACGTACACCAAGTAACACAGACACACACTGACACCCAGTAACACAGACACACACTGACACCAAGTCACAAAGACATACACTGATACCCAGTAACAAAGACATACACTGATACCCAGTAACACAGACACACACTTACACCTAGTAACAAAGACACACACTGATACCCAGTAACAAAGACATACACTGACACGCAGTAACACAGACACACACGGACACAAAGTAACAAAGACACACACTTACACCAAGTAACACAGACACACACTGACACCCAGTAACACACACTGATACACAGTCACAAAGACATACACTGACACCCAGGAACAAAGACACACACTGACACCAAGTAACAAAGACACACACTTACACCAAGTAAAAAAGACACACACTTACACCAAGTAACAGAGACATACACTGACACCCATTAACAAAGACAGACAATTGCACCAAGTAACAAAGACATACAATTACACCAAGTATTTTGATATACACTGACACCAAGAACAAAGACATACACTGACACCCAGTAACAAAGACATACACTCACACCCAGTAACACAGACACGCACGTACACCAAGTAACACAGACACACACTGACACCCAGTAACACAGACACACACTGACACCAAGTCACAAAGACATACACTGATACCCAGTAACAAAGACATGCACTGATACCCAGTAACACAGACACACGCTTACACCTAGTAACAAAGACACACACTGATACCCAGTAACACAGACACACACTTACACCAAGTAACAAAGACATACACTGACACCCAGGAACAAAGACATGCACTGACACCCAGTAACAAAGACACACACGGACACCAAGTAACACACACTGATACACAGTAACAAAGACATACACTGACACCCAGGAACAAAGACACACACTGACACCAAGTAACAAAGACACACACTTACACCAAGTAACACAGACATACACTGACACCAAGTAACAAAGACAGACAATTGCACCAAGTAACAAAGACATGCACTTACACCAATTATTTTGACATGCACTGACACCCAGTAACACAGACACACACTGAAACCAAGTCACAAAGACATACACTGATACCCAGTAACAAAGACATACACTGATACCCAGTAACACAGACACACACTTACACCTGGTAACAAAGACACACACTGATACCCAGTAACACAGACACACACATACACCAAGTGACAAAGACATACACTGACACCCAGTAACAAAGACATGCACTGACACCCAGTAACACAGACACACACAGACACCAAGTAACAAAGACACACACTGACACCCAGTAGCAAAGACATACACTGACACCAAGTCACAAAGACATACACTGATACACAGACACACACTTACACCAAGTAACACAGACATACACTGACACCAAGTCACAAAGACACACACTGACACCCAGTAACAAAGACATACACTGACACCAAGTCACAAAGACAGACACTGATACCCAGGAACACAGACACACACTGACACCAAGTCACAAAGACATACACTGATACCCGGTAACACAGACCCACACTTACACCTAGTAACACAGACATACACTGACACCAAGTCACAAAGACACACACTGACACCCAGTAACAAAGACATACACTGACACCAAGTAACAAAGACATACACTGACACCCAGTATCAAAGACATGCACTGACACCCAGTAACGCAGACACTCTCGGACACCAAGTAACAAAGACATACACTTACACCAAGTAACACAGACACACACTGACAGCCAGCAAGGCAAACAAACACACTGACACCCAGCAACACAGACACACACCGACACCAAGTAACAAAGACATACACTGACACCCAGTAACACAGATACACACTGGGCGGCACAGTGGTGCAGTGGTTAGCACTGAAGCCTCACAGCTCCAGGGACCCGGGATCGATTCTGGGTACTGCCTGTGCGGAGTTTGCAAGTTCTCCCTGTGTCTGCGTGGGTTTCCTCCGGGTGCTCCGGTTTCCTCCCACATGCCAAAGACTTGCAGGTTGGTAGGTTAATTGACCATTATAAATTGCCCCTAGTATAGGTAGGTGGTAGGGAAATATATAGGGACCGGTGGGGATGTTATTGGAATATGGGATTCGTGTAGGATTAGTATAAATGGTTGGTTGATGGTCGGCACAGACTCGGTGGGCCGAAGGGCCTGTTTCAGTGCTGTATCTCTAAACTTAACTAAATACTGATACCTAGTGTCACAGACACACACTGACACCAAGTGACAAAGACATGCACTTGCACCGAGTCACACAGACATACACTTACACCAAGTATTTTGACATACACTTACACCAAGTAACAAAGACATACACTGACACCCAGTAACAAAGACATACACTGACACCAAGTCACAAACACATACACTGACACCAAGTAACAAAGACATACACTTACACCAAGTAACAAAGACATACACTGATTGCCAGTAACACAGACAGACACTGACACCCAGTTAGAAACACACACTGACCCCCAGTAACACAGACACACACTGACCCCCCGTAACACAGACATACAATGACAACAAGTCACAAAGACACACACTGACACCCAGTAACAAAGACATACACTGACAGCAAGTCACAAAGACATACACTGATACCCAGGAACACAGACACACACTGACACCCAGTAACAAAGACATACACTGATACCAAGTCACAAAGACATACACTGATACCCAGTAACACAGACACACACTGACACCCAGTAACAAAGACATACACTGATACCAAGTAACAAAGACATACACTGACACCAAGTCACAAAGACATACACTGATACCCAGTAACAAAGACATACACTGACACGCAGTAACACACACTGATACACAGTAACAAAGACATACACTGACACCCAGGAACAAAGACACACACTGACACCAAGTAACAATGACACACATTGACACCAAGTAACACACACTGATACACAGTAACAAAGACATACACTGATACCCAGGAACAAAGACACACACTGACACCAAGTAACAAAGACACACAATTACACCAAGTAACACAGACATGCACTGACACCCATTAACAAAGACAGACAATTGCACCAAGTAACAAAGACATACAATTACACCAAGTATTTTGACATACACTGACACCAAGAACAAAGACATACACTGACACCCAGTAACAAAGACATACACTGACACCCAGTAACACAGACACGCACGTACACCAAGTAACACAGACACACACTGACACCCAGTAACACAGACACACACTGACACCAAGTCACAAAGACTTACACTGATGCCCAGTAACAAAGACATACACTGATACCCAGTAACACAGACACACACTTACACCTAGTAACAAAGACACACACTGATACCCAGTAACAAAGACATACACTGACACGCAGTAACACAGACACACACGGACACAAAGTAACAAAGACACACACTTACACCAAGTAACACAGACACACACTGACACCCAGTAACAAAGACAGACAATTGCACCAAGTAACAAAGACATACACTTACCCCAAGTATTTTGATATACACTGACACCAAGAACAAAGACATACACTGACACCCAGTAACAAAGACATACACTGACACCCAGTAACACAGACACGCACGTACACCAGGTAACACAGACACACACTGACACCCAGTAACACAGACACACACTGAAACCAAGTCACAAAGACATACACTGATACCCAGTAACAAAGACATGCACTGATACCCAGTAACACAGACACATGCTTACACCTAGTAACAAAGACATACACTGACACCCAGTAACACAGATACACACTGGGCGGCACAGTGGTGCAGTGGTTAGCACTGAAGCCTCACAGCTCCAGGGACCCGGGATCGATTCTGGGTACTGCCTGTGCGGAGTTTGCAAGTTCTCCCTGTGTCTGCGTGGGTTTCCTCCGGGTGCTCCGGTTTCCTCCCACATGCCAAAGACTTGCAGGTTGGTAGGTTAATTGACCATTATAAATTGCCCCTAGTATAGGTAGGTGGTAGGGAAATATATCGGGACCGGTGGGGATGTTATTGGAATATGGGATTCGTGTAGGATTAGTATAAATGGTTGGTTGATGGTCGGCACAGACTCGGTGGGCCGAAAGGGCCTGTTTCAGTGCTGTATCTCTAAACTTAACTAAATACTGACACCTAGTGTCACAGACACACACTGACACCAAGTGACAAAGACATGCACTTGCACCGAGTCACACAGACATACACTTACACCAAGTATTTTGACATACACTTACACCAAGTAACAAAGACATTCACTGACACCCAGTAACAAAGACATACACTGACAGCAAGTCACAAAGACATACACTGATACCCAGGAACACAGACACACACTGACACCCAGTAACAAAGACATACACTGATACCAAGTCACAAAGACATACACTGATACCCAGTAACACAGACACACACTGACACCCAGTAACAAAGACATACACTGATACCAAGTAACAAAGACATACACTGACACCAAGTCACAAAGACATACACTGATACCCAGTAACAAAGACATACACTGACACGCAGTAACACACACTGATACACAGTAACAAAGACATACACTGACACCCAGGAACAAAGACACACACTGACACCAAGTAACAATGACACACATTTACACCAAGTAACACACACTGATACACAGTAACAAAGACATACACTGATACCCAGGAACAAAGACACACACTGACACCAAGTAACAAAGACACACAATTACACCAAGTAACACAGACATGCACTGACACCCATTAACAAAGACAGACAATTGCACCAAGTAACAAAGACATACAATTACACCAAGTATTTTGACATACACTGACACCAAGAACAAAGACATACACTGACACCCAGTAACAAAGACATACACTGACACCCAGTAACACAGACACGCACGTACACCAAGTAACACAGACACACACTGACACCCAGTAACACAGACACACACTGACACCAAGTCACAAAGACTTACACTGATGCCCAGTAACAAAGACATACACTGATACCCAGTAACACAGACACACACTTACACCTAGTAACAAAGACACACACTGATACCCAGTAACAAAGACATACACTGACACGCAGTAACACAGACACACACGGACACAAAGTAACAAAGACACACACTTACACCAAGTAACACAGACACACACTGACACCCAGTAACAAAGACAGACAATTGCACCAAGTAACAAAGACATACACTTACCCCAAGTATTTTGATATACACTGACACCAAGAACAAAGACATACACTGACACCCAGTAACAAAGACATACACTGACACCCAGTAACACAGACACGCACGTACACCAGGTAACACAGACACACACTGACACCCAGTAACACAGACACACACTGAAACCAAGTCACAAAGACATACACTGATACCAAGTAACAAAGACATACACTGACACCAAGTCACAAAGACATACACTGATACCCAGTAACAAAGACATACACTGACACGCAGTAACACACACTGATACACAGTAACAAAGACATACACTGACACCCAGGAACAAAGACACACACTGACACCAAGTAACAATGACACACATTTACACCAAGTAACACACACTGATACACAGTAACAAAGACATACACTGATACCCAGGAACAAAGACACACACTGACACCAAGTAACAAAGACACACAATTACACCAAGTAACACAGACATGCACTGACACCCATTAACAAAGACAGACAATTGCACCAAGTAACAAAGACATACAATTACACCAAGTATTTTGACATACACTGACACCAAGAACAAAGACATACACTGACACCCAGTAACAAAGACATACACTGACACCCAGTAACACAGACACGCACGTACACCAAGTAACACAGACACACACTGACACCCAGTAACACAGACACACACTGACACCAAGTCACAAAGACTTACACTGATGCCCAGTAACAAAGACATACACTGATACCCAGTAACACAGACACACACTTACACCTAGTAACAAAGACACACACTGATACCCAGTAACAAAGACATACACTGACACGCAGTAACACAGACACACACGGACACAAAGTAACAAAGACACACACTTACACCAAGTAACACAGACACACACTGACACCCAGTAACAAAGACAGACAATTGCACCAAGTAACAAAGACATACACTTACCCCAAGTATTTTGATATACACTGACACCAAGAACAAAGACATACACTGACACCCAGTAACAAAGACATACACTGACACCCAGTAACACAGACACGCACGTACACCAGGTAACACAGACACACACTGACACCCAGTAACACAGACACACACTGAAACCAAGTCACAAAGACATACACTGATACCCAGTAACAAAGACATGCACTGATACCCAGTAACACAGACACATGCTTACACCTAGTAACAAAGACATACACTGACACCCAGTAACACAGATACACACTGGGCGGCACAGTGGTGCAGTGGTTAGCACTGAAGCCTCACAGCTCCAGGGACCCGGGATCGATTCTGGGTACTGCCTGTGCGGAGTTTGCAAGTTCTCCCTGTGTCTGCGTGGGTTTCCTCCGGGTGCTCCGGTTTCCTCCCACATGCCAAAGACTTGCAGGTTGGTAGGTTAATTGACCATTATAAATTGCCCCTAGTATAGGTAGGTGGTAGGGAAATATATCGGGACCGGTGGGGATGTTATTGGAATATGGGATTCGTGTAGGATTAGTATAAATGGTTGGTTGATGGTCGGCACAGACTCGGTGGGCCGAAAGGGCCTGTTTCAGTGCTGTATCTCTAAACTTAACTAAATACTGACACCTAGTGTCACAGACACACACTGACACCAAGTGACAAAGACATGCACTTGCACCGAGTCACACAGACATACACTTACACCAAGTATTTTGACATACACTTACACCAAGTAACAAAGACATTCACTGACACCCAGTAACAAAGACATACACTGACAGCAAGTCACAAAGACATACACTGATACCCAGGAACACAGACACACACTGACACCCAGTAACAAAGACATACACTGATACCAAGTCACAAAGACATACACTGATACCAAGTAACAAAGACATACACTGACACCAAGTCACAAAGACATACACTGATACCCAGTAACAAAGACATACACTGACACGCAGTAACACACACTGATACACAGTAACAAAGACATACACTGACACCCAGGAACAAAGACACACACTGACACCAAGTAACAATGACACACATTTACACCAAGTAACACACACTGATACACAGTAACAAAGACATACACTGATACCCAGGAACAAAGACACACACTGACACCAAGTAACAAAGACACACAATTACACCAAGTAACACAGACATGCACTGACACCCATTAACAAAGACAGACAATTGCACCAAGTAACAAAGACATACAATTACACCAAGTATTTTGACATAC
This sequence comes from Heterodontus francisci, assembly GCF_036365525.1. Classification (NCBI taxonomy): domain Eukaryota; kingdom Metazoa; phylum Chordata; class Chondrichthyes; order Heterodontiformes; family Heterodontidae; genus Heterodontus; species Heterodontus francisci. Next base: position 1,639,339 of record NW_027141712.1, on the reverse strand, counting down.
ACTGACACCAAGAACAAAGACATACACTGACACCCAGTAACAAAGACATACACTGACACCCAGTAACACAGACACGCACGTACACCAAGTAACACAGACACACACTGACACCCAGTAACACAGACACACACTGACACCAAGTCACAAAGACTTACACTGATGCCCAGTAACAAAGACATACACTGATACCCAGTAACACAGACACACACTTACACCTAGTAACAAAGACACACACTGATACCCAGTAACAAAGACATACACTGACACGCAGTAACACAGACACACACGGACACAAAGTAACAAAGACACACACTTACACCAAGTAACACAGACACACACTGACACCCAGTAACAAAGACAGACAATTGCACCAAGTAACAAAGACATACACTTACCCCAAGTATTTTGATATACACTGACACCAAGAACAAAGACATACACTGACACCCAGTAACAAAGACATACACTGACACCCAGTAACACAGACACGCACGTACACCAGGTAACACAGACACACACTGACACCCAGTAACACAGACACACACTGAAACCAAGTCACAAAGACATACACTGATACCCAGTAACAAAGACATGCACTGATACCCAGTAACACAGACACATGCTTACACCTAGTAACAAAGACATACACTGACACCCAGTAACACAGATACACACTGGGCGGCACAGTGGTGCAGTGGTTAGCACTGAAGCCTCACAGCTCCAGGGACCCGGGATCGATTCTGGGTACTGCCTGTGCGGAGTTTGCAAGTTCTCCCTGTGTCTGCGTGGGTTTCCTCCGGGTGCTCCGGTTTCCTCCCACATGCCAAAGACTTGCAGGTTGGTAGGTTAATTGACCATTATAAATTGCCCCTAGTATAGGTAGGTGGTAGGGAAATATATCGGGACCGGTGGGGATGTTATTGGAATATGGGATTCGTGTAGGATTAGTATAAATGGTTGGTTGATGGTCGGCACAGACTCGGTGGGCCGAAGGGCCTGTTTCAGTGCTGTATCTCTAAACTTAACTAAATACTGACACCTAGTGTCACAGACACACACTGACACCAAGTGACAAAGACATGCACTTGCACCGAGTCACACAGACATACACTTACACCAAGTAACAAAGACATTCACTGACACCCAGTAACAAAGACATACACTGACACCAAGTCACAAACACATACACTGACACCAAGTAACAAAGACATACACTTACACCAAGTAACAAAGACATACACTGATTGCCAGTAACGCAGACAGACACTGACACCCAGTTAGAAACACACACTGACCCCCAGTAACACAGACACACACTGACCCCCCGTAACACAGACATACACTGACACCAAGTCACAAAGACACACACTGACACCCAGTAACAAAGACATACACTGACAGCAAGTCACAAAGACATACACTGATACCCAGGAACACAGACACACACTGACACCCAGTAACAAAGACATACACTGATACCAAGTCACAAAGACATACACTGATACCCAGTAACACAGACACACACTGACACCCAGTAACAAAGACATACACTGATACCAAGTAACAAAGACATACACTGACACCAAGTCACAAAGACATACACTGATACCCAGTAACAAAGACATACACTGACACGCAGTAACACACACTGATACACAGTAACAAAGACATACACTGACATCCAGGAACAAAGACACACACTGACACCAAGTAACAAAGACACACAATTACACCAAGTAACACAGACATGCACTGACACCCATTAACAAAGACAGACAATTGCACCAAGTAACAAAGACATACAATTACACCAAGTATTTTGACATACACTGACACCAAGAACAAAGACATACACTGACACCCAGTAACAAAGACATACACTGACACCCAGTAACACAGACACGCACGTACACCAAGTAACACAGACACACACTGACACCCAGTAACACAGACACACACTGACAACAAGTCACAAAGACATACACTGATGCCCAGTAACAAAGACATACACTGATACCCAGTAACACAGACACACACTTACACCTAGTAACAAAGACACACACTGATACCCAGTAACAAAGACATACACTGACACGCAGTAACACAGACACACACGGACACATAGTAACAAAGACACACACTTACACCAAGTAACACAGACACACACTGACACCCAGTAACAAAGACAGACAATTGCACCAAGTAACAAAGACATACACTTACCCCAAGTATTTTGATATACACTGACACCAAGAACAAAGACATACACTGACACCCAGTAACAAAGACATACACTGACACCCAGTAACACAGACACGCACGTACACCAAGTAACACAGACACACACTGACACCCAGTAACACAGACACACACTGACACCAAGTCACAAAGACATACACTGATACCCAGTAACAAAGACATGCACTGATACCCAGTAACACAGACACACGCTTACACCTAGTAACAAAGACACACACTGATACCCAGTAACACAGACACACACTTACACCAAGTAACAAAGACATACACGGACACCCAGGAACAAAGACATGCACTGACACCCAGTAACACAGACACACACGGACACCAAGTAACACACACTGATACACAGTAACAAAGACATACACTGACACCCAGGAACAAAGACACACACTGACACCAAGTAACAAAGACACACACTTACACCAAGTAACACAGACATACACTGACACCAAGTAACAAAGACAGACAATTGCACCAAGTAACAAAGTCATGCACTTACACCAATTATTTTGACATGCACTGACACCCAGTAACACAGACACACACTGAAACCAAGTCACAAAGACATACACTGATACCCAGTAACAAAGACATACACTGATACCCAGTAACACAGACACACACTTACACCTGGTAACAAAGACACACACTGATACCCAGTAACACAGACACACACTTACACCAAGTGACAAAGACATACACTGACACCCAGTAACAAAGACATGCACTGACACCCAGTAACACAGACACACACGGACACCAAGTAACAAAGACACACACTGACACCCAGTAGCAAAGACATACACTGACACCAAGTCACAAAGACATACACTGATACACAGACACACACTTACACCAAGTAACACAGACATACAGTGACACCAAGTCACAAAGACACACACTGACACCCAGTAACAAAGACATACACTGACACCAAGTCACAAAGACAGACACTGATACCCAGGAACACAGACACACACTGACACCAAGTCACAAAGACATACACTGATACCCGGTAACACAGACCCACACTTACACCAAGTAACACAGACATACACTGACACCAAGTCACAAAGACACACACTGACACCCAGTAACAAAGACATACACTGACACCAAGTAACAAAGACATACACTGACACCCAGTAACAAAGACATGCACTGACACCCAGTAACACAGACACACTCGGACACCAAGTAACAAAGACACACACTTACACCAAGTAACACAGACACACACTGACAGCCAGCAAGGCAAACAAACACACTGACACCCAGCAACACAGACACACACCGACACCAAGTAACAAAGACATACACTGACATCCAGTAACACAGATACACACTGGGCGGCACAGTGGTGCAGTGGTTAGCACTGAAGCCTCAAAGCTCCAGGGACCCGGGATCGATTCTGGGTACTGCCTGTGCGGAGTTTGCAAGTTCTCCCTGTGTCTGCGTGGGTTTCCTCCGGGTGCTCCGGTTTCCTCCCACATGCCAAAGACTTGCAGGTTGGTAGGTTAATTGACCATTATAAATTGCCCCTAGTATAGGTAGGTGGTAGGGAAATATATAGGGACCGGTGGGGATGTTATTGGAATATGGGATTCGTGTAGGATTCGTATAAATGGTTGGTTGATGGTCGGCACAGACTCGGTGGGCCGAAGGGCCTGTTTCAGTGCTGTATCTCTAAACTTAACTAAATACTGACACCTAGTGTCACAGACACACACTGACACCAAGTAACAAAGACATGCACTTGCACCGAGTAACACAGACATACACTTACACCAAGTATTTTGACATACACTTACACCAAGTAACAAAGACATACACTGACACCCAGTAACAAAGACATACACTGACACCAAGTCACAAACACATACACTGACACCAAGTAACAAAGACATAAACTTACACCAAGTAACAAAGACATACACTGATAGCCAGTAACACAGACAGACACTGACACCCCGTTAGAAACACACACTGACCCCCAGTAACACAGACACACACTGACCCCCCGTAACACAGACATACACTGACACCAAGTCACAAAGACACACACTGACACCCAGTAACAAAGACATACACTGACACCAAATCACAAAGACATACACTGATACCCAGGAACACAGACACACACTGACACCCAGTAACAAAGACATACACTGATACCAAGTCACAAAGACATACACTGATACCCAGTAACACAGACACACACTGACACCCAGTAACAAAGACATACACTGATACCAAGTAACAAAGACATACACTGACACCAAGTCACAAAGACATACACTGATACCCAGTAACAAAGACATACACTGACACGCAGTAACACACACTGATACACAGTAACAAAGACATACACTGACACCCAGGAACAAAGACACACACTGACACCAAGTAACAAAGACACACACTTACACCAAGTAACACACACTGATACAAAGTAACAAAGACATACACTGACACCCAGGAACAAAGACACAAACTGACACCAAGTAACAAAGACACACAATTACACCAAGTAACACAGACATGCACTGACACCCATTAACAAAGACAGACAATTGCACCAAGTAACAAAGACATACAATTACACCAATTATTTTGACATACACTGACACCAAGAACAAAGACATACACTGACACCCAGTAACAAAGACATACACTGACACCCAGTAACACAGACACGCACGTACACCAAGTAACACAGGCACACACTGACACCCAGTAACACAGACACACACTGACACCAAGTCACAAAGACATACACTGATACCCAGTAACAAAGACATACACTGATACCCAGTAACACAGACACACACTTACACCTAGTAACAAAGACACACACTGATACCCAGTAACAAAGACATACACTGACACCAGTAACACAGACACACACGGACACCAAGTAACAAAGACACACACTTACACCAAGTAACACAGACACACACTGACACCCAGTAACACACACTGAAACACAGTCACAAAGACATACACTGACACCCAGGAACAAAGACACACACTGACACCAAGTAACAAAGACACACACTTACACCCAGTAACAAAGACATACACTGACACCCAGTAACACAGACACGCACGTACACCAAGTAACACAGACACACACTGACACCCAGTAACACAGACACACACTGACAACAAGTCACAAAGACATACACTGATGCCCAGTAACAAAGACATACACTGATACCCAGTAACACAGACACACACTTACACCTAGTAACAAAGACACACACTGATACCCAGTAACAAAGACATACACTGACACGCAGTAACACAGACACACACGGACACAAAGTAACAAAGACACACACTTACACCAAGTAACACAGACACACACTGACACCCAGTAACAAAGACAGACAATTGCACCAAGTAACAAAGACATACACTTACCCCAAGTATTTTGATATACACTGACACCAAGAACAAAGCCATACACTGACACCCAGTAACAAAGACACGCACGTACACCAAGTAACACAGACACACACTGACACCCAGTAACACAGACACACACTGACACCAAGTCCAAAAGACATACACTGATACCCAGTAACAAAGACATGAACTGATACCCAGTAACACAGACACACGCTTACACCTAGTAACAAAGACACACACTGATACCCAGTAACACAGACACACACTTACACCAAGTAACAAAGACATACACGGACACCCAGGAACAAAGACATGCACTGACACCCAGTAACACAGACACACACGGACACCAAGTAACACACACTGATACACAGTAACAAAGACATACACTGACACCCAGGAACAAAGACACACACTGACACCAAGTAACAAAGACACACACTTACACCAAGTAACACAGACATACACTGACACCAAGTAACAAAGACAGACAATTGCACCAAGTAACAAAGTCATGCACTTACACCAATTATTTTGACATGCACTGACACCCAGTAACACAGACACACACTGAAACCAAGTCACAAAGACATACACTGATACCCAGTAACAAAGACATACACTGATACCCAGTAACACAGACACACACTTACACCTGGTAACAAAGACACACACTGATACCCAGTAACACAGACACACACTTACACCAAGTGACAAAGACATACACTGACACCCAGTAACAAAGACATGCACTGACACCCAGTAACACAGACACACACGGACACCAAGTAACAAAGACACACACTGACACCCAGTAGCAAAGACATACACTGACACCAAGTCACAAAGACATACACTGATACACAGACACACTCTTACACCAAGTAACACAGACATACACTGACACCAAGTCACAAAGACACACACTGACACCCAGTAACAAAGAGATACACTGACACCAAGTCACAAAGACAGACACTGATACCCAGGAACACAGACACACACTGACACCAAGTCACAAACACATACACTGATACCCGGTAACACAGACCCACACTTACACCAAGTAACACAGACATACACTGACACCAAGTCACAAAGACACACACTGACACCCAGTAACAAAGACATACACTGACACCAAGTAACAAAGACATACACTGACACCCAGTAACAAAGACATGCACTGACACCCAGTAACACAGACACACTCGGACACCAAGTAACAAAGACACACACTTACACCAAGTAACACAGACACACACTGACAGCCAGCAAGGCAAACAAACACACTGACACCCAGCAACACAGACACACACCGACACCAAGTAACAAAGACATACACTGACATCCAGTAACACAGATACACACTGGGCGGCACAGTGGTGCAGTGGTTAGCACTGAAGCCTCAAAGCTCCAGGGACCCGGGATCGATTCTGGGTACTGCCTGTGCGGAGTTTGCAAGTTCTCCCTGTGTCTGCGTGGGTTTCCTCCGGGTGCTCCGGTTTCCTCCCACATGCCAAAGACTTGCAGGTTGGTAGGTTAATTGACCATTATAAATTGCCCCTAGTATAGGTAGGTGGTAGGGAAATATATAGGGACCGGTGGGGATGTTATTGGAATATGGGATTCGTGTAGGATTCGTATAAATGGTTGGTTGATGGTCGGCACAGACTCGGTGGGCCGAAGGGCCTGTTTCAGTGCTGTATCTCTAAACTTAACTAAATACTGACACCTAGTGTCACAGACACACACTGACACCAAGTAACAAAGACATGCACTTGCACCGAGTAACACAGACATACACTTACACCAAGTATTTTGACATACACTTACACCAAGTAACAAAGACATACACTGACACCCAGTAACAAAGACATACACTGACACCAAGTCACAAACACATACACTGACACCAAGTAACAAAGACATAAACTTACACCAAGTAACAAAGACATACACTGATAGCCAGTAACACAGACAGACACTGACACCCCGTTAGAAACACACACTGACCCCCAGTAACACAGACACACACTGACCCCCCGTAACACAGACATACACTGACACCAAGTCACAAAGACACACACTGACACCCAGTAACAAAGACATACACTGACACCAAATCACAAAGACATACACTGATACCCAGGAACACAGACACACACTGACACCCAGTAACAAAGACATACACTGATACCAAGTCACAAAGACATACACTGATACCCAGTAACACAGACACACACTGACACCCAGTAACAAAGACATACACTGATACCAAGTAACAAAGACATACACTGACACCAAGTCACAAAGACATACACTGATACCCAGTAACAAAGACATACACTGACACGCAGTAACACACACTGATACACAGTAAGAAAGACATACACTGACACCCAGGAACAAAGACACACACTGACACCAAGTAACAAAGACACACACTTACACCAAGTAACACACACTGATACAAAGTAACAAAGACATACACTGACACCCAGGAACAAAGACACACACTGACACCAAGTAACAAAGACACACAATTACACCAAGTAACACAGACATGCACTGACACCCATTAACAAAGACAGACAATTGCACCAAGTAACAAAGACATACAATTACACCAATTATTTTGACATACACTGACACCAAGAACAAAGACATACACTGACACCCAGTAACAAAGACATACACTGACACCCAGTAACACAGACACGCACGTACACCAGGTAACACAGGCACACACTGACACCCAGTAACACAGACACACACTGACACCAAGTCACAAAGACATACACTGATACCCAGTAACAAAGACATACACTGATACCCAGTAACACAGACACACACTTACACCTAGTAACAAAGACACACACTGATACCCAGTAACAAAGACATACACTGACACCAGTAACACAGACACACACGGACACCAAGTAACAAAGACACACACTTACACCAAGTAACACAGACACACACTGACACCCAGTAACACACACTGAAACACAGTCACAAAGACATACACTGACACCCAGGATCAAAGACACACACTGACACCAAGTAACAAAGACACACACTTACACCAAGTAAAAAAGACGCACACTTACACCAAGTAACACAGACATACACTGACACACATTAACAAAGACAGAGAATTGCACCAAGTAACAAAGACATACACTTACACCAAGTATTTTGACATACACTGACACCAAGAACAAAGACATACACTGACACCCAGTAACAAAAACATACACTGACACCCAGTAACACAGACACGCACGTACACCAAGTAACACAGACACACACTGACACCCAGTAACACAGACACACACTGACACCAAGTCACAAAGACATACACTGATACCCAGTAACACAGACACACACTTACACCTAGTAACAAAGACACACACTGATACCCAGTAACACAGACAAACACTTACACCAAGTAACAAAGACATACACTGACACCCAGGAACAAAGACATGCACTGACACCCAGTAACACAGACACACACGGACACCAAGTAACACACACTGATACACAGTAACAAAGACATACACTGACACCCAGGAACAAAGACACACACTGACACCAAGTAACAAAGACACACACTTACACCAAGTAACACAGACATACACTGACACCAAGTAACAAAGACAGACAATTGCACCAAGTAACAAAGACATACACTTACACCAAGTATTTTGACATGCACTGACTCCCAGTAACACAGACACATACTGAAACCAAGTCATAAAGACATACACTGATAACCAGTAACAAAGACATACACTGATACCCAGTAACACAGACACACACTTACACCTGGTAACAAAGACACACACTGATACCCAGTAACACAGACACACACTTACACCAAGTGACAAAGACATACACTGACACCCAGTAACAAAGACATGCACTGACACCCAGTAACACAGACACACACAGACACCAAGTAACAAAGACACACACTGACACCCAGTAGCAAAGACATACACTGACAGCAAGTCACAAAGACATACACTGATACACAGACACACACTTACACCAAGTAACACAGACATACACTGACACCAAGTCACAAAGACACACACTGACACCCAGTAACAAAGACATACACTGACACCAAGTCACAAAGACAGACACTGATACCCAGGAACACAGACACACACTGACACCAAGTCACAAAGACATACACTGATACCCGGTAACACAGACCCACACTTACACCAAGTAACACAGACATACACTGACACCAAGTCACAAAGACACACACTGACACCCAGTAACAAAGACATGCACTGACACCCAGTAACAAACACACACACTGACACCCAGTAACAAAGACATGCACTGACACCCAGTAACACAGACACACTCGGACACCAAGTAACAAAGACACACACTTACACCAAGTAACACAGACACACACTGACAGCCAGCAAGGCAAACAAACACACTGACACCCAGCAACACAGACACACACCGACACCAAGTAACAAAGACATACACTGACACCCAGTAACACAGATACACACTGGGCGGCACAGTGGTGCAGTGGTTAGCACTGAAGCCTCACAGCTCCAGGGACCCGGGATCGATTCTGGGTACTGCCTGTGCGGAGTTTGCAAGTTCTCCCTGTGTCTGCGTGGGTTTCCTCCGGGTGCTCCGGTTTCCTCCCACATGCCAAAGACTTGCAGGTTGGTAGGTTAATTGACCATTATAAATTGCCCCTAGTATAGGTAGGTGGTAGGGAAATATATAGGGACCGGTGGGGATGTTATTGGAATATGGGATTCGTGTAGGATTAGTATAAATGGTTGGTTGATGGTCGGCACAGACTCGGTGGGCCGAAGGGCCTGTTTCAGTGCTGTATCTCTAAACTTAACTAAATACTGACACCTAGTGTCACAGACACACACTGACACCAAGTAACAAAGACATGCACTTGCACCGAGTAACACAGACATACACTTACACCAAGTATTTTGACATACACTTACACCAAGTAACAAAGACATACACTGACACCCAGTAACAAAGACATACACTGACACCAAGTCACAAACACATACACTGACACCAAGTAACAAAGACATACACTTACACCAAGTAACAAGACATACACAGATAGCCAGTAACACAGACACACACTGACACCCAGTAACAAAGACATACACTGATACCAAGTCACAAAGACATACACTGACACCAAGTCACAAAGACATACACTGATACCCAGTAACAAAGACATACACTGACACGCAGTAACACAGACACACACGGACACCAAGTAACAAAGACACACACTTGCACCAAGTAACACAGACAAACACTGACACCCAGTAACACACACTGATACACAGTAACAAAGACATACACTGACACCCAGGAACAAAGACACACACTGACACCAAGTAACAAAGACACACACTTACACCAAGTAACACAGACATGCACTGACACCCATTAACAAAGACAGACAATTGCACCAAGTAACAAAGACATACACTTACACCAAGTATTTTGACATACACTGACACCAAGAACAAAGACATGCACTGACACCCAGTAACAAAGACATACACTGACACCCAGTAACACAGACACACAATGACACCAAGTCACAAAGACATACACTGATACCCAGTAACAAAGACATACACTGATAACCAGTAACACAGACACACACTTACACCTAGTAACAAAGACACACACTTACACCAAGTAACACAGACATATACTGACACCCAGTAACACACACTGATACACAGTCACAAAGACATACACTGACACCCAGGAACAAAGACAAACACTGACACCAAGTAACAAAGACACACACTTACACCAAGTAAAAAAGACACACACTTACACCAAGTAACACAGACATACACTGACACCCATTAACAAAGACAGACAATTGCACCAAGTAACAAAGACATACACTTACACCAAGTATTTTGACATACACTGACACCAAGAACAAAGACATACACTGACACCCAGTAACAAAGACATACACTGACACCCAGTAACACAGACACGCACGTACACCAAGTAACACAGACACACACTGACACCCAGTAACACAGACACACACTGACACCAAGTCACAAAGACATACACTAATACCCAGTAACAAAGACATACACTGATACCCAGTAACACAGACACACACTTACACCTAGTAACAAAGACACACACTGATACCCAGTAACACAGACACACACTTACACCAAGTAACAAAGACATACACTGACACCCAGGAACAAAGACATGCACTGACACCCAGTAACACAGACACACACGGACACCATGTAACACACACTGATACACAGTAACAAAGACATACACTGACACCCAGGAACAAAGACACACACTGACACCAAGTAACAAAGACACACACTTACACCAAGTAACACAGACATACACTGACACCAAGTAACAAAGACAGACAATTGCACCAAGTATCAAAGACATACACTGACACCAAGTCACAAAGACACACACTGACACCCAGTAACAAAGACATACACTGACACCAAGTCACAAAGGCATGCACTGATACCAAGTCACAAAGACATACACTGATACCCAGTAACACAGACAAACTCTGACACCAAGTAACAAAGACATACACTGACACCAAGTAACAAAGACATCCACTTACACCATGTATTTTGACATACACTGACACCAAGTCACAAAGACATACACTGATACCCAGTAACACAGACAAACACTGACACCAAGTAACAAAGACATACACTGACACCAAGTCACAAAGACACACACTGACACCCAGTAACAAAGACATACACTGACACCAAGTCACAAAGACATACACTGATACCCGGTAACACAGACCCACACTTACACCAAGTAACACAGACATACACTGACACCAAGTCACAAAGACACACACTGACACCCAGTTAGAAAGACATACACTGACACCAAGTAACAAAGAAATACACTGACACCCAGTAACAAAGACATGCACTGACACCCAGTAACACAGACACACTCGGACACCAAGTAACAAAGACACACACTGACACCAAGTAACAAAGACAGACAATTGCACCAAGTAACAAAGACATACACTTACACCAAGTATTTTGACATGCACTGACACCCAGTAACACAGACACACACTGAAACCAAGTCACAAAGACATACACTGATACCCAGTAACAAAGACATACACTGATACCCAGTAACACAGACACACACTTACACCTGGTAACAAAGACACACACTGATACCCAGTAACACAGACACACACTTACACCAAGTGACAAAGACATACACTGACACCCAGTAACAAAGACATGCACTGACACCCAGTAACACAGACACACACGGACACCAAGTAACAAAGACACACACTGACACCCAGTAGCAAAGACATACACTGACACCAAGTCACAAAGACATACACTGATACACAGACACACACTTACACCAAGTAACACAGACATACACTGACACCAAGTCACAAAGACACACACTGTCACCCAGTAACAGAGACATACACTGACACCAAGTCACAAAGACAGACACTGATACCCAGGAACACAGACACACACTGACATCCAGTAACAAAGACATACACTGATACCAAGTCACAAAGACATACACTGATACCCAGTAACAGAGACACACACTGACACCCAGTAACAAAGACATACACTGATACCCAGTAACACAGACACACACTTACACCATGTAACAAAGACAGACACTGATACCCAGTAACACAGATAAACACTTATACCAAGTAACAAAGTCATACACTGACACCCAGTAACAAAGACACACACTGACACCCAGTAACACACACTGATACACAGTAACAAAGACATACACTGACACCCAGGAACAAAGACACACACTGATACCCAGTAACACAGGCACACACTTACACCAAATAACAGAGACACACACTTACACCAAGTAACACAGACACACACTGACAGCCAGTAAGACAAACAAACACACTGACACCCAGCAACACAGACACACACTGACACCAAGTAACAAAGACATACACTGACACCCAGTAACAAAGACATACACTGACACCCAGTAACACAGACCCACAAGGACACCAAGTAACAAAGACACACACTTACACCAAGTAACCAAGACACACCCTGATACCCAGTAACACACACTGATACACAGTAACAAAGACATACACTGACACCCAGTAACAAAGACATGCACTGACACGCAGTAACACAGACACACACGGACACCAAATAACAAACACACACACTTACACCAAGTAACACAGACACACACTGACAGCCAGTAAGACAAACAAACACACTGACACCCAGCAACACAGACACACACTGACACCAAGTAACAAAGACATACACTGACACCCAGTAACACAGATACACACTGGGCGGCACAGTGGCGCAGTGGTTAGCACTGCAGCCTCACAGCTCCAGGGACCCGGGATAGATTCTGGGTACTGCCTGTGCGGAGTTTGCAAGTTCTCCCTGTGTCTGCGTGGGTTTCCTCCGGGTGCTCCGGTTTCCTCCCACATGCCAAAGACTTGCAGGTTGATAGGTAAATTGGCCATTATAAATTGCCCCTAGTATAGGTAGGTGGTAGGGAAATATAGGGACAGGTGGGGATGTGGTAGGAATATGGGATTAGTGTAGGATTAGTATAAATGGGTGGTTGATGGTCGGCACAGACTCGGTGGGCCGAAGGGCCTGTTTCAGTGCTGTATCTCTAAACTAAACTAAACTGATACCCAGTAACAAAGACATACACTGACACGCAGTAACACAGACACACACGGACACCAAGTAACAAAGACAGACACTTGCACCAAGTAACACAGACACACACTGACACCCAGTAACACACACTGATACACAGTAACAAAGACATACACTGACACCCAGGAACAAAGACACACACTGATACCCAGTAACAAAGACATACACTGACACCCAGCAACACAGACACACACTGACACCAAGCAACAAAGACATACACTGACACCCAGTAACACAGATACACACTGGGCGGCACAGTGGCGCAGTGGTTAGCACTGCAGCCTCACAGCTCCAGGGACCCGGGATAGATTCTGGGTACTGCCTGTGCGGAGTTTGCAAGTTCTCCCTGTGTCTGCGTGGGTTTCCTCCGGTTGCTCCGGTTTCCTCCCACATGCCAAAGACTTGCAGGTTGGTAGGTTAATTGACCATTATAAATTGCCCCTAGTCTAGGTCGGTGGTAGGGAAATATATAGGGACCGGTGGGGATGTTATTGGAATATGGGATTCGTGTCGGATTAGTATAAATGGTTGGTTGATGGTCGGCACAGACTCGGTGGGCCGAAGGCCTTTTTCAGTGCTGTATCTCTAAACTAAACTAAATACTGACACCTAGTGTCACAGACACACACTGACACCAAGTAACAAAGACATCCACTGACACCCAGTAACAAAGACATACACTGACACCAAGTCACAAACACATACACTGACACCAAGTAACAAAGACATACACTGATAGCCAGTAACACAGACACACACTGACACACAGTTAGAAACACACATTGACCCCCAGTAACACAGACACACACTGACCCCCCGTAACACAGACATACACTGACACCAAGTCGCAAAGACACACACTGACACCCAGTAACAAAGACATACACTGACACCAACTCACAAAGACATACACTGATACCCAGGAACACAGACAAACACTGACACCCAGTAACAAAGACATACACTGATACCAACTCGCAAAGACATCCACTGATACCCAGTAACACAGACACACACTGACACCCAGTAACAAAGACATACACTGATACCAAGTCACAAAGACATACACTGATACCCAGTAACACAGACACACACTTACACCAAGTAACAAAGACAGACACTGATACCCAGTAACACAGATAAACACTTACACCAAGTAACAAAGTCATACACTGACACCCAGTAACAAAGACATACACTGACACCCAGTAACACAGACACACAAGGACACCAAGTAACAAAGACACACACTTGCACCAAGTAACACAGACACACACTGACACCCAGTAACACACACTGATACACAGTAACAAAGACATACACTGACACCCAGGAACAAAGACACACACTTACACCAAGTAACACAGACATACACTGACACCAAGTAACAAAGACAGACAATTGCACCAAGTAACAAAGACATACACTTACACCAAGTATTTTGACATGCACTGACACCCAGTAACACAGACACACACTTACACCTGGTAACAAAGACACACACTGATACCCAGTAACACAGACACACACTTACACCAAGTGACAAAGACATACACTGACACCCAGTAACAAAGACATGCACTGACACCCAGTAACACAGACACACACGGACACCAAGTAACATAGACACACACTGACACCCAGTAGCAATGACATACACTGACACCAAGTCACAAAGACATACACTGATACACAGACACACACTTACACCAAGTAACACAGACATACACTGACACCAAGTCACAAAGACACACACTGACACCCAGTAACAAAGACATACACTGACACCAAGTCACAAAGACAGACACTGATACCCAGGAACACAGACACACACTGACACCAAGTCACAAAGACATACACTGATACCCGGTAACACAGACCCACACTTGCACCAAGTAACACAGACATACACTGACACCAAGTCACAAAGACACACACTGACACCCAGTAACAAAGACATACACTGACACCAAGTAACAAAGACATACACTGACACCCAGTAACAAAGACATGCACTGACACCCAGTAACACAGACACACTCAGACACCAAGTAACAAAGACACACACTTACACCAAGTAACACAGACACACACTGACAGCCAGCAAGGCAAACAAACACACTGACACCCAGCAACACAGACACACACCGACACCAAGTAACAAAGACATACACTGACACCCAGTAACACAGATACACACTGGGCGGCACAGTGGTGCAGTGGTTAGCACTGAAGCCTCACAGCTCCAGGGACCCGGGATCGATTCTGGGTACTGCCTGTGCGGAGTTTGCAAGTTTTCCCTGTGTATGCGTGGGTTTCCTCCGGGTGCTCCGGTTTCCTCCCACATGCCAAAGACTTGCAGGTTGGTAGGTTAATTGACCATTATAAATTGCCCCTAGTATAGGTAGGTGGTAGGGAAATATATAGGGACCGGTGGGGATGTTATTGGAATATGGGATTCGTGTAGGATTAGTATAAATGGTTGGTTGATGGTCGGCACAGACACGGTGGGCCGAAGGGCCTGTTTCAGTGCTGTATCTCTAAACTTAACTAAATACTGACACCTAGTGTCACAGACACACACTGACACCAAGTAACAAAGACATGCACTTGCACCGAGTAACACAGACATACACTTACACCAAGTATTTTGACATACACTTACACCAAGTAACAAAGACATACTCTGACACCAAGTAACAAAGACATACACTGACACCAAGTCACAAACACATACACTGACACCAAGTAACAAAGACATACACTTACACCAA
This sequence comes from Heterodontus francisci, assembly GCF_036365525.1. NCBI lineage: Eukaryota > Metazoa > Chordata > Chondrichthyes > Heterodontiformes > Heterodontidae > Heterodontus > Heterodontus francisci. The sequence continues at coordinate 1,622,073 of NW_027141712.1, read as the reverse complement.
GTAACAAAGACATACACTGATAGCCAGTAACACAGACACACACTGACACCCAGTAACAAAGACATACACTGATACCAAGTCACAAAGACATACACTGACACCAAGTCACAAAGACATACACTTATACCCAATAACAAAGACAGAAACTGACACGCAGTAACACAGACACACACGGACACCAAGTAACAAAGACACACACTTGCACCAAGTAACACAGACACACACTGACACCCAGTAACACACACTGATACACAGTAACAAAGACATCCACTGACACCCAGGAACAAAGACACACACTGATACCCAGTAACACAGCCACACACTTACACCAAGTAACAAAGACATACACTGACACCCAGTAACGAAGACATGCACTGACACCCAGTAAAACAGACACACACGGACACCAAGTAACAAAGACACACACTTACACCAAGTAACACAGACACACACTGACAGCCAGCAAGGCAAACAAACACACTGACACCCAGCAACACAGACACACACCGACACCAAGTAACAAAGACATACACTGACACCCAGTAACACAGATACACACTGGGCGGCCCAGTGGCGCAGTGGTTAGCACTGCAGCCTCACAGCTCCAGGGACCCGGGATCGGTTCTTGGTACTGCCTGTGCGGAGTATGCAAGTTCTCCTTTTGTCTGCGTGGGTTTCCTCCGGGTGCTCCGGTTTCCTCCCACATTCCAAAGACTTGCAGGTTGGTAGGTTAATTGGCCATTATAAATTGCACCTGGTCTCGGTAGGTGGCAGGGAAATATATAGCGACATGTGGGGATGTTATTGGAATATGGGATTCGTGGAGGATTAGTATAAATGTTTGGTTGATGGTCGGCACAGACTCTGTGGGCCGAAAGGCCTTTTTTAGTGCTGTATCTCTAAACGAAACTAAATACTGACACCTAGTGTCACAGACACACACTGACACCAAGTAACAAAGACATTCACTTGCAACGAGTAACACAGACATACACTTACACCAAGTATTTTGACATACACTTACACCAAGTAACAAAGACATACACTGACACCCAGTAACAAAGACATACTCTGACACCAAGTCACAAACACATACACTGACACCAAGTAACAAAGACATACACTTACACCAAGTAACAAAGACATACACTGATAGCCAGTAACACAGACACACACTGACACACAGTTAGAAACACACACTGACCCCCCGTAACACAGACATACACTGACACCAAGTCACAAAGACACACACTGATACCCAGTAACACAGACACACACTTACACCAAGTAACAAAGACATACACTGACACCCAGTAACGAAGACATGCACTGACACCCAGTAAAACAGACACACACGGACACCAAGTAACAAAGACACACACTTACACCAAGTAACACAGGCACACACTGACAGCCAGTAAGACAAACAAACAGACTGACACCTAGCAACACAGACACACACTGACAGCAAGTAACAAAGACATACACTGACACCCAGTAACACAGATACACACTGGGCGGCACAGTGGCGCAGTGGTTAGCACTGCAGCCTCACAGCTCCAGGGACCCGGGATCGATTCTGGGTGCTGCCTGTGCGGAGTTTGCAAGTTCTCCTTGTGTCTGCGTGGGTTTCCTCCCGGTGCTCCGGTTTCCTCCCACATTCCAAAGACTTGCAGGTTGGTAGGTTAATTGGCCATTATAAATTGCACCTGGTATATGTAGGTGGCAGGGAAATATATAGGGACATGTGGGGATGTTATTGGAATATGGGATTCGTGGAGGATTAGTATAAATGTTTGGTTGATGGTCGGCACAGACTCTGTGGGCCGAAAGGCCTGTTTCAGTGCTGTATCTCTAAACTTAACTAAATACTGACACCTAGTGTCACAGACACACACTGACACCAAGTGACAAAGACATGCACTTGCACCGAGTCACACAGACATACACTTACACCAAGTATTTTGACATACACTTACACCAAGTAACAAAGACATACACTGACACCCAGTAACAAAGACATACACTGACACCAAGTCACAAAGACACACACTGATACCCAGTAACACAGACACACACTTACACCAAGTAACAAAGACATGCACTGACACCCAGTAACGAAGACATGCACTGACACCCAGTAAAACAGACACACACGGACACCAAGTAACAAAGACACACACTTACACCAAGTAACACAGACACACACTGACAGCCAGTAAGACAAACAAACAGACTGACACCCAGCAACACAGAAACACACTGACACCAATTAACAAAGACATACACTGATACCAAGTCACAAAGACATACACTGATACCCAGTAATACAGATAAACACTTACACCAAGTAACAAAGTCATACACTGACACCCAGTAACAAAGACATACACTGACACCCAGTAACACAGACACACACGGACACCAAGTATCAAAGACACACACTTACACCAAGTAACACAGACACACACTGACACCCAGTAACACACACTGATACACAGTAACAAAGACATACACTGACACCCAGATACAAAGACACACACTGATACCAAGTCACAAACACATACACTGACACCAAGTAACAAAGACATACACTGATAGCCAGTGACACAGACACACACTGACACCCAGTTCGAAACACACACTGACGGCCCGTAAAACAGACATACACTGACATCAAGTCACAAAGACACACACTGACACCCAGTAACAAAGACATACACTGACACCAAGTCACAAAGACATACACTGATACCCAGGAACACAGACACACACTGACACCCAGTAACAAAGACATACACTGATACCAAGTCACAAAGACAGACACTGATACCCAGTAACACAGGCACACACTGACACCCAGTAACAAAGACATACACTGATACCAAGTCACAAAGACATACACTGACACCCAGTAACAAAGACATACACTGACACCAAGTCACAAACACATACACTGACACCAAGTCACAAACACATACACTGACACCAAGTAACAAAGACATTCACTGATAGCCAGTAACACAGACACACACTGACATCCCGTTAGAAACACACAATGACCCCCAGTAACACAGACACACACTGAGCCCCCGTAACACAGACATACACTGACACCAAGTCACAAAGACACACACTGACACCCAGTAACAAAGACATACACTGACACCAAGTCACAGAGACATACACTGATACACAGACACACACTTACACCAGGTAACACAGACATACACTGACATCAAGTCACAAAGACACACACTGACACCCAGTAACAAAGACACACACTGACACCCAGTAACAAAGACATACACTGATACCAAGTCACAAAGACATACACTGATACTCAGTTACACAGACACACACTTACACCAAGTAACAAAGACAGACACTGATACCCAGTAACACAGATAAACACTTACACCAAGTGACAAAGACATACACTGACACCCAGTATCAAAGACATACACTGACACCCAGTAACACAGACACACACGGACACCAAGTAACAAAGACACAAACTTACACCAAGTAACACAGACACACACTGACACCCAGTAACACACACTGATACAAAGTAACAAAGAAACACACTGACACCAGGTAACAAAGACACACACTGACACCAAGTAACAAAGACACACACTTACACCAAGTAACAAAGACACACATTTACACCAAGTAACAAAGACACACACTTACACCAAGTAACACAGACATACACTGACACCAAGTAACAAAGACAGACAATTGCTCCAAGTAACAAAGACATACACTTACACCAAGTATTTTGACATACACTGACACCAAGTAACAAAGACATACACTGACACCAAGTCACAAAGACATACACTGATACCCAGTAACACAGACACACACTTACACCTAGAAACAAAGACACACACTGATACCCAGTAACACAGACACACACTTACACCAAGTAACAACGACATACACTGACACCCAGTAACAAAGACATGCACTGACACCCAGTAACACAGACACTCACGGACACCAAGTAACAAAGACACACACTTACACCAAGTAAGACAGACACACACTGACAGCCAGTAAGACAAACAAACACACTGACACCCAGCAACACAGACGCACACTGACACCAAGTAAGAAAGACATACACTGACACCAAGTCACAAAGACATACACTGATACCCAGGAACACAGACACACACTGACACCCAGTGACAAAGACATACACTGATACCAAGTCACAAAGACATACACTGATACCCAGTAACACAGACACACACTGACACCCAGTAACAAAGACATACACTGATACCAAGTCACAAAGACATACACTGATACCCAGTAACACAGACACACACTTACACCAAGTAACAAAGACAGACACTGATACCCAGTAACACAGATAAACACTTACACCAAGTGACAAAGACATACACTGACACCCAGTATCAAAGACATACACTGACACCCAGTAACACAGACACACACGGACACCAAGTAACAAAGACACACACTTACACCAAGTAACACAGACACACACTGACACCCAGTAACACACACTGATACAAAGTAACAAAGACATACACTGACACACAGGAACAAAGAAACACACTGACACCAAGTAACAAAGACACACACTTACACCAAGTAACAAAGACACACATTTACACCAAGTAACAAAGACACACACTTACACCAAGTAACACAGACATACACTGACACCAAGTAACAAAGACAGACAATTGCACCAAGTAACAAAGACATACACTTACACCAAGTATTTTGACATACACTGACACCAAGTAACAAAGACATACACTGACACCCAGTAACACAGACACACACTTACACCTAGAAACAAAGACACACACTGATACCCAGTAACACAGACACACACTTACACCAAGTAACAAAGACATACACTGACACCCAGTAACAAAGACATGCACTGACACCCAGTAACACAGACACACACGGACACCAAGTAACAAAGACACACACTTACACCAAGTAACACAGACACACACTGACAGCCAGTAAGACAAACAAACACACTGACACCCAGCAACACAGACGCACACTGACACCAAGTAAGAAAGACATACACTGACACCCAGTAACACAGATACACACTGGGCAGCACAGTGGCGCAGTGGTTGGCACTGCAGCCTCACAGCTCCAGTGACCCGGGTTCGATTCTGGGTACTGCCTGTGCGGAGTTTGCAAGTTCTCCCTGTGTCTGCGTGGGTTTCCTCCGGGTGCTCCGGTTTCCTCCCACATGCCAAAGACTTGCAGGTTCGTAGGTTAATTTGCCATTATAAATTGCCCCTAGTATAGGTATTTGGTAGGGAAATATATAGGGACCGGTGGGGATGTTATTGGAATATGGGATTCTTGTCGGATTAATATAAATGTTTGGTTGATGGTCGGCACAGACTCGGTGGGCCGAAGGGCGTGTTTCAGTGCTGCATCTCTAAACTAAACTAAATACTGAAACCTAGTGTCAGAGACACACACTGACACCAAGTAACAAAGACAAACACTTACACCAAGTATTTTGACATACACTTACACCAAGTAACAATGACATACACTGACACCCAGTAACAAAGACATGCACTGACACCAAGTCACAAACACATACACTGACACCAAGTAACAAAGACATACACTTACACCAAGTAGCAAAGACATACACTGATAGCCAGTAACACAGGCACACACTGATACCCAGTTAGAAACACACACTGACCCACAGTAACACAGACACACACTGACCCCCCGTAACACAGACATGCACTGACACCAAGTCACAAAGACACACACTGAAAGCCTGTAACACAAACAAACACACTGACACCCAGTAACACAGACATACACTGACACCAAGTAACAAAGACATACACTGATACCCAGTAACAAAGACACACACTTACACCAAGTAACAAAGAGATACACTGTCACCAAGTCACAAAGACGCACACTGACACCCAGTAACAAAGACATACATGGACACCAAGTAACAAAGACATACACTGATACCCAGTAACAAAGACATACACTGACAACAAGTCACAAAGACACACACTTACACCAAGTAACACAGACACACACTGACAGCCAGTAAGACAAACAAACACACTGACACCCAGTAACACAGACACACACTGACACCAAGTAACAAAGACATACACTGACACCCAGGAACACAGACACACTGGGCGGTACAGTGGCGCAGTGATTAGCACTGCAGCCTCACAGCTCCAGGGAACCCAGTTCTATTCTGGGTACTGCCTGTGCGGAGTTTGCAAGTTCTCCCCGTGTCTGCGTAGGTTTCCTCCGGGTGCTCCGGTTTCCTCCCACATGCCAAAGACTATCAGGTTGGTAGGTTAATTGGCCATTATAAATTGCCACTAGTATAGGTAGGTGGTGGGGAAATATATAGGGAACGGTGGGTATGATATTGGAATCTGGGATTCGTGTAGGATTTGTATAAATGGTTGGTTGATGGTCGGCACAGACTCGGTGGGCCGAAGGGCCTGTTTCAGTGCTGTATCTCTAAACTAAACTAAATACTGACACCAAGTGTCACAGACACACACTGACACTCAGTAACACAAACAAACACACACTGACACCCAGTAACACAGACACACACGGACACCAAGTAACAAAGGCACACACTTACACCAAGTAACAAAGACATACATTGACACCCAGTAACACAAACACACACTGGGCGGCACAGTGGCGCAGTGATTAGCACTGTCGCCTCACAGCTCAGGAACCCGGGTTCGATTCTGTGTACTGCCTGAAAGGAGTTTGCAAGTTCTCCCTGTGTCTGCGTGATTTTCCTCCGGGTGCTCCGGTTTCCTCCCACATGCCAAAGTCTTGCAGGTTGGTAGGTTAATTGGCCATTATAAATTGCCCCTTGTATCGGTAGGTGGTATGGAAATATATAGGGATAGGTTGGGATGTGATAGGAATACAGGATTAGTGTAGGATTAGGATAAATGGGTTGTTGATGGTCGGCACAGACTCGGTGGGCCGAAGGGCCTGTTTAAGTGCTGTGTCTCTAAACTAAACTAAATACTGACACCTAGTGTCACAGACACACACTGACACCCAGTAACACAAACAAACACCCAGTAACACAGAGAAACACTGATACACAGTAACAAAGACATGCACTGACACCAAGTAACACAGACACGCACTGACACCAAGTAACAAAGACACACACTGACACCCAGTAAAAAAGACATACACTGACACCAAGTCACAAAGACATACACTGATGCCCAGTAACAAAGACACACACGTGAACCAAGTAACACAGACATACACTGACACCAAGTAACAAAGACAGACAATTACACGAAGTAACAAAGACATACACTTACACCAGGTATTTTGACATACACTGACACCAAGTAACAAAGACATACACTGATACCCAGTAACGCAGACAAACACTTACACCCAGTAAAAAAGACATACACTGACACCAAGTCACAAAGACATACACTGATACCAAGTCACAAAGACATACACTGATACGCAGTCACACAGGCACACACTGGGGGGTGGGGGGGGGGGCACATTGGCGCAGTGGTTATCACCGCAGCCTCACAGCTCCAGTGACCCGGGTTCGATTCTGTGTGCTGCCTGTGCGGAGTTTGCAAGTTCTCCCTGTGTCTGCGTGGGTTTCCTCCCGTTGCTCCGGTTTCCTCCCACATGCCAAAGGCTTGCAGGTTGACAGGTTAATTGGCCATCATAAATTGCCCCTTGTATAGGTAGGTGGTAGGGAAATATATAGGGATAGGTGGGGATGTGATAGGAATACGGGATTAGTGTAGGATTAGTATAAATGGGTGGGTGATGGTCGGCACAGACTCGGTGGGCCGAAGGGCCTGTTTAAGTGCTGCATCTCGAAACTAAACTAAATACTGACACCTAGTGTCACAGACACACACTGACACCCAGTAACACAAACAAACACACACTGACACCCAGTAACACAGAGAAACACTGATACACAGTAACAGAGACATGCACTGACAGCCAGTAAGACAAACAAACACACTGACACCCAGCAACACAGACGCACACTGACACCAAGTAAGAAAGACATACACTGACACCAAGTCACAAAGACATACACTGATACCCAGGAACACAGACACACACTGACACCCAGTAACAAAGACATACACTGATACCAAGTCACAAAGACATACACTGATACCCAGTAACACAGACACACACTGACACCCAGTAACAAAGACATACACTGATACCAAGTCACAAAGACATACACTGATACCCAGTAACACAGACACACACTTACACCAAGTAACAAAGACAGACACTGATACCCAGTAACACAGATAAACACTTACACCAAGTGACAAAGACATACACTGACACCCAGTATCAAAGACATACACTGACACCCAGTAACACAGACACACACGGACACCAAGTAACAAAGACACACACTTACACCAAGTAACACAGACACACACTGACACCCAGTAACACACACTGATACAAAGTAACAAAGACATACACTGACACACAGGAACAAAGAAACACACTGACACCAAGTAACAAAGACACACACTTACACCAAGTAACAAAGACACACATTTACACCAAGTAACAAAGACACACACTTACACCAAGTAACACAGACATACACTGACACCAAGTAACAAAGACAGACAATTGCACCAAGTAACAAAGACATACACTTACACCAAGTATTTTGACATACACTGACACCAAGTAACAAAGACATACACTGACACCCAGTAACACAGACACACACTTACACCTAGAAACAAAGACACACACTGATACCCAGTAACACAGACACACACTTACACCAAGTAACAAAGACATACACTGACACCCAGTAACAAAGACATGCACTGACACCCAGTAACACAGACACACACGGACACCAAGTAACAAAGACACACACTTACACCAAGTAACACAGACACACACTGACAGCCAGTAAGACAAACAAACACACTGACACCCAGCAACACAGACGCACACTGACACCAAGTAAGAAAGACATACACTGACACCCAGTAACACAGATACACACTGGGCAGCACAGTGGCGCAGTGGTTGGCACTGCAGCCTCACAGCTCCAGTGACCCGGGTTCGATTCTGGGTACTGCCTGTGCGGAGTTTGCAAGTTCTCCCTGTGTCTGCGTGGGTTTCCTCCGGGTGCTCCGGTTTCCTCCCACATGCCAAAGACTTGCAGGTTCGTAGGTTAATTTGCCATTATAAATTGCCCCTAGTATAGGTATTTGGTAGGGAAATATATAGGGACCGGTGGGGATGTTATTGGAATATGGGATTCTTGTCGGATTAATATAAATGTTTGGTTGATGGTCGGCACAGACTCGGTGGGCCGAAGGGCGTGTTTCAGTGCTGCATCTCTAAACTAAACTAAATACTGAAACCTAGTGTCAGAGACACACACTGACACCAAGTAACAAAGACAAACACTTACACCAAGTATTTTGACATACACTTACACCAAGTAACAATGACATACACTGACACCCAGTAACAAAGACATGCACTGACACCAAGTCACAAACACATACACTGACACCAAGTAACAAAGACATACACTTACACCAAGTAGCAAAGACATACACTGATAGCCAGTAACACAGGCACACACTGATACCCAGTTAGAAACACACACTGACCCCCAGTAACACAGACACACACTGACCCCCCGTAACACAGACATGCACTGACACCAAGTCACAAAGACACACACTGAAAGCCTGTAACACAAACAAACACACTGACACCCAGTAACACAGACATACACTGACACCAAGTAACAAAGACATACACTGATACCCAGTAACAAAGACACACACTTACACCAAGTAACAAAGACATACACTGTCACCAAGTCACAAAGACGCACACTGACACCCAGTAACAAAGACATACATGGACACCAAGTAACAAAGACATACACTGATACCCAGTAACAAAGACATACACTGACAACAAGTCACAAAGACACACACTTACACCAAGTAACACAGACACACACTGACAGCCAGTAAGACAAACAAACACACTGACACCCAGTAACACAGACACACACTGACACCAAGTAACAAAGACATACACTGACACCCAGGAACACAGACACACTGGGCGGTACAGTGGCGCAGTGATTAGCACTGCAGCCTCACAGCTCCAGGGAACCCAGTTCTATTCTGGGTACTGCCTGTGCGGAGTTTGCAAGTTCTCCCCGTGTCTGCGTAGGTTTCCTCCGGGTGCTCCGGTTTCCTCCCACATGCCAAAGACTATCAGTTTGGTAGGTTAATTGGCCATTATAAATTGCCCCTAGTATAGGTAGGTGGTGGGGAAATATATAGGGAACGGTGGGTATGATATTGGAATCTGGGATTCGTGTAGGATTTGTATAAATGGTTGGTTGATGGTCGGCACAGACTCGGTGGGCCGAAGGGCCTGTTTCAGTGCTGTATCTCTAAACTAAACTAAATACTGACACCAAGTGTCACAGACACACACTGACACTCAGTAACACAAACAAACACACACTGACACCCAGTAACACAGACACACACGGACACCAAGTAACAAAGGCACACACTTACACCAAGTAACAAAGACATACATTGACACCCAGTAACACAAACACACACTGGGCGGCACAGTGGCGCAGTGATTAGCACTGTCGCCTCACAGCTCAGGAACCCGGGTTCGATTCTGTGTACTGCCTGAAAGGAGTTTGCAAGTTCTCCCTGTGTCTGCGTGATTTTCCTCCGGGTGCTCCGGTTTCCTCCCACATGCCAAAGTCTTGCAGGTTGGTAGGTTAATTGGCCATTATAAATTGCCCCTTGTATCGGTAGGTGGTAGGGAAATATATAGGGACCGGTGGGGATGTGATAGGAATACAGGATTAGTGTAGGATTAGGATAAATGGGTTGTTGATGGTCGGCACAGACTCGGTGGGCCGAAGGGCCTGTTGAAGTGCTGTGTCTCTAAACTAAACTAAATACTGACACCTAGTGTCACAGACACACACTGACACCCAGTAACACAAACAAACACCCAGTAACACAGAGAAACACTGATACACAGTAACAAAGACATGCACTGACACCAAGTAACACAGACACGCACTGACACCAAGTAACAAAGACACACACTGACACCCAGTAAAAAAGACATACACTGACACCAAGTCACAAAGACATACACTGACACCATGTCACAAAGACATACACTGATGCCCAGTAACAAAGACACACACGTGAACCAAGTAACACAGACATATACTGACACCAAGTAACAAAGACAGTCAATTACACGAAGTAACAAAGACATACACTTACACCAGGTATTTTGACATACACTGACACCAAGTAACAAAGACATACACTGATACCCAGTAACGCAGACAAACACTTACACCCAGTAAAAAAGACATACACTGACACCAAGTCACAAAGACATACACTGATACCAAGTCACAAAGACATACACTGATACGCAGTCACACAGGCACACACTGGGGGGTGGGGGGGGGGCACATTGGCGCAGTGGTTATCACCGCAGCCTCACAGCTCCAGTGACCCGGGTTCGATTCTGTGTGCTGCCTGTGCGGAGTTTGCAAGTTCTCCCTGTGTCTGCGTGGGTTTCCTCCCGTTGCTCCGGTTTCCTCCCACATGCCAAAGGCTTGCAGGTTGACAGGTTAATTGGCCATCATAAATTGCCCCTTGTATAGGTAGGTGGTAGGGAAATATATAGGGATAGGTGGGGATGTGATAGGAATACGGGATTAGTGTAGGATTAGTATAAATGGGTGGGTGATGGTCGGCACAGACTCGGTGGGCCGAAGGGCCTGTTTAAGTGCTGTATCTCGAAACTAAACTAAATACTGACACCTAGTGTCACAGACACACACTGACACCCAGTAACACAAACAAACACACACTGACACCCAGTAACACAGAGAAACACTGATACACAGTAACAGAGACATGCACTGACACCAAGTAACACAGACACACACTGACACCCAGGAAAAAAGACATACACTGACACCAAGTCACAAAGACATACACTGATACCAATTCACAAAGACATACACTGATGCCCAGTAACAAAGACACACACTTACACCAAGTAACACAGACATACACTGACACCAAGTAACAAAGACAGACAATTAGACCAAGTAACAAAGACATACACTTTCACCAAGTATTTTGACATACACTGACACCAAGTAACAAAGACATAAACTGATACCAAGTCACAAAGACATACACTGATGCCCAGCAACACAGACACACACTGACACCAAGTAACAAAGACATACACTGACACCAAGTAACAAAGACATACACTTACACCAAGTAACACAGACATACACTGACACCAAGTAACAAAGACAGACAATTACACCAAGTAACAAAGACATACACTTTCACCAAGTATTTTGACATACACTGACACCAAGTAACAAAGACATACACTGATACCCAGTAACGCAGACACACACTTACACCCAGTAAAAAAGACATACACTGACACCACGTCACAAAGACATACACTGATACCAAGTCACAAAGACATACACTGATGCCCAGTAACACAGACACACACTGACACCAAGTAACAAAGACATACACTGACACCAAGTCACAAAGACATACACTGATACCCAGTAACACAGACACACACTTACACCTAGAAACAAAGACACACACTGATACCCAGTAACACAGACACACACTTACACCAAGTAACAAAGACATACACTGACACCCAGTAACAAAGATATGCACTGACACCCAGTAACACAGACACACACGGACACAAAGTAACAAAGACACACACTTACACCAAATAACACAGACACACACTGACAGCCAGTAAGACAAACAAACACACTGACACCCAGCAACACAGACGCACACTGACACCAAGTAAGAAAGACATACACTGACATCCAGTAACACAGATACACACTGGGCAGCACAGTGGCGCAGTGGTTGGCACTGCAGCCTCACAGCTCCAGTGACCCGGGTTCGATTCTGGGTACTGCCTGTGCGGAGTTTGCAAGTTCTCCCTGTGTCTGCGTGGGTTTCCTCCGGGTGCTCCGGTTTCCTCCCACATGCCAAAGACTTGCAGGTTCGTAGGTTAATTGGCCATTATAAATTGCCCCTAGTATAGGTAGGTGGTGGGGAAATATATAGGGAACAGTGGGGATGATATTGGAATCTGGGATTCGTGTAGGATTTGTATAAACGGTTGGTTGATGGTCGGCACAGACTCGGTGGGCCGAAGGGCCTGTTTCAGTGCTGTATCTCTAAACTAAACTAAATACTGACACCAAGTGTCACAGACACACACTGACACTCAGTAACACAAACAAACACACACTGACACCCAGTAACACAGACACACACGGACACCAAGTAACAAAGGCACACACTTACACCAAGTAACAAAGACATACATTGACACCCAGTAACACAGACACACACTGGGCGGCACAGTGGCGCAGTGATTAGCACTGTCGCCTCACAGCTCCAGGAACCCGGGTTCGATTCTGTGTACTGCCTGAAAGGAGTTTGCAAGTTCTCCCTGTGTCTGCGTGATTTTCCTCCGGGTGCTCCGGTTTCCTCCCACATGCCAAAGTCTTGCAGGTTGGTAGGTTAATTGGAAATTATAAATTGCCCCTTGTATCGGTAGGTGGTATGGAAATATATAGGGATAGGTGGGGATGTGATAGGAAAACAGGATTAGTGTAGGATTAGTATAAATGGGTTGTTGATGGTCGGCACAGACTCGGTGGGCCGAAGGGCCTGTTGAAGTGCAGTGTCTCTGAACTAAACTAAATACTGACACCTAGTGTCACAGACACACACTGACACCCAGTAACACAAACAAACACACACTGACACCCAGTAACACAGAGAAACACTGATACACAGTAACAAAGACATGCACTGACACCAAGTAACACAGACACACACTGACACCCAGTAAAAAAGACATACACTGACACCATGTCACAAAGACATACACTGATGCCCAGTAACAAAGACACACACGTGAACCAAGTAACACAGACATACACTGACACCAAGTAACAAAGACAGACAATTACACCAAGTAACAAAGACATACACTTACACCAGGTATTTTGACATACACTGACACCAAGTAACAAAGACATACACTGATACCCAGTAACGCAGACACACACTTACACCCAGTAAAAAAGACATACACTGACACCAAGTCACAAAGACATACACTGATACCAAGTCACAAAGACATACACTGATGCCCAGTAACACAGGCACACACTGACACCAAGTAACAAAGACATACACTGACACCAAGTAACAAAGACAGACACTTACACCAAGTAACAAAGACACACACTTACAGCAAGTAACACAGACATGCACTGACACCAAGTAACAAAGACAGACAATTACACTAAGTAACAAAGACATACACTTACACCAAGTATTTTGACATACACTGACACCAAGTAACAAAGACATACACTGATACGCAGTCACACAGGCACACACTGGGGGGTGGGGGGGGCGGGTCACATTGGCGCAGTGGTTATCACCGCAGCCTCACAGCTCCAGTGACCCGGGTTCGATTCTGTGTGCTGCCTGTGCGGAGTTTGCAAGTTCTCCCTGTGTCTGCGTGGGTTTCCTCCCGTTGCTCCGGTTTCCTCCCACATGCCAAAGACTTGCAGGTTGACAGGTTAATTGGCCATCATAAATTGCCCCTAGTATAGGTATTTGGTAGGGAAATATATAGGGACCGGTGGGGATGTTATTGGAATATGGGATTCTTGTAGGATTAATATAAATGTTTGGTTGATGGTCGGCACAGACTCGGTAGGCCGAAGGGCGTGTTTCAGTGCTGCATCTCTGAACTAAACTAAAAACTGAAACCTAGTGTCAGAGACACACACTGACACCAAATAACAAAGACAAACACTTGCACCGAGTAAGACAGACATACACTTACACCAAGTATTTTGACATACACTGACACCAAGTAACAATGACATACACTGACACCCAGTAACAAAGACATACACTGACACCAAGTCACAAACACATACACTGACACCAAGTAACAAAGAAATACACTTACACCAAGTAGCAAAGACATACACTGATAGCCAGTAACACAGGCACACACTGATACCCAGTTAGAAACACACACTGACCCCCAGTAACACAGACACACACTGACCCCCCGAAACACAGACATGCACTGACACCAAGTCACAAAGACACACACTGAAACCCTGTAACACAAACAAACACACTGACACCCAGTAACACAGACATACACTGACACCAAGTAACAAAGACATACACTGATACCCAGTAACAAAGACACACACTTACACCAAGTAACAAAGACATACACTGTCACCAAGTCACAAAGACGCACACTTACACCCAGTAACAAAGACATACACTGACACCAAGTAACAAAGACATACACTGATACCCAGTAACAAAGACATACACTGACAACAAGTCACAAAGACACACACTTACACCAAGTAACACAGACACACACTGACAGCCAGTAAGACAAACAAACACACTGACACCCAGTAACACAGACACACACTGACACCAAGTAACAAAGACATGCACTGACACCCAGGAACACAGACACACTGGGCGGTCCAGTGGTGCAGTGATTAGCACTGCAGCCTCACAGCTCCAGGGAACCCAGTTCGATTCTGGGTACTGCCTGTGCGGAGTTTGCAAGTTCTCCCCGTGTCTGCGTAGGTTTCCTCTGGGTGCTCCGGTTTCCTCCCACATGCCAAAGACTTTCAGGTTGGTAGGTTAATTGGCCATTATAAATTGCCCCTAGTATAGGTAGGTGGTGGGGAAATATATAGGGAACGGTGGGGATGATATTGGAATCTGGGATTCGTGTAGGATTTGTATAAATGGTTGGTTGATGGTCGGCACAGACTCGGTGGGCCGAAGGGCCTGTTTCAGTGCTGTGTCTCTAAACTAAACTAAATACTGACACCAAGTGTCACAGACACACACTGACACTCAGTAACACAAACAAACACACACTGACACCCAGTAACACAGACACACACGGACACCAAGTAACAAAGGCACACACTTACACCAAGTAACAAAGACATACATTGACACCCAGTAACACAGACACACACTGGGCGGCACAGTGGCGCAGTGATTAGCACTGTCGCCTCACAGCTCCAGGAACCCGGGTTGGATTCTGTGTACTGCCTGAAAGGAGTGTGCAAGTTCTCCCTGTGTCTGCGTGATTTTCCTCCGGGTGCTCCGGTTTCCTCCCACATGCCAAAGTCTTGCAGGTTGGTAGGTTAATTGGCCATTATAAATTGCCCCTTGTATCGGTAGGTGGTATGGAAATATGTGGGGATGTGATAGGAATACAGGATTAGTGTAGGATTAGTATAAATGGGTTGTTGATGGTCGGCACAGACTCGGTGGGCCGAAGGGCCTGTTTAAGTGCTGTGTCTCTAAACTAAACTAAATACTGACACCTAGTGTCACAGACACACACTGACACCCAGTAACACAGAGAAACACTGATACACAGTAACAAAGACATGCACTGACACCAAGTAACACAGACACACACTGACACCCAGTAAAAAAGACATACACTGACACCAAGTCACAAAGACATACACTGACACCATGTCACAAAGACATACACTGATGCCCAGTAACAAAGACACACACGTGAACCAAGTAACACAGAAATACACTGACACCAAGTAACAAAGACAGACAATTACACCAAGTAACAAAGACATACACTTACACCAGGTATTTTGACATACACTGACACCAAGTAACAAAGACATACACTGATACCCAGTAACGCAGACACACACTTGCACCCAGTAAAAAAGACATACACTGACACCAAGTCACAAAGACATACACTGATACCAAGTCACAAAGACATACACTGATGCCCAGTAACACAGGCACACACTGACACCAAGTAACAAAGACATACACTGACACCAAGTAACAAAGACAGACACTTACACCAAGTAACAAAGACACACACTTACAGCAAGTAACACAGACATGCACTGACACCAAGTAACAAAGACAGACAATTACACTAAGTAACAAAGACATACACTTACACCAAGTATTTTGACATACACTGACACCAAGTAACAAAGACATACACTGATACGCAGTCACACAGGCACACACTGGGGGGTCGGGGGGCGGGGGGGGTCACATTGGCGCAGTGGTTATCACCGCAGCCTCACAGCTCCTATGACCCGGGTTCGATTCTGTGTGCTGCCTGTGCGGAGTTTGTAAGTTCTCCCTGTGTCTGCGTGGGTTTCCTCCCGCTGCTCCGGTTTCCTCCCACATGCCAAAGACTTGCAGGTTGACAGGTTAATTGGCCATCATAAATTGCCCCTTGTATAGGTAGGTGGTAGGGAAATATATAGGGATAGGTGGGGATGTGATAGGAATACGGGATTAGTGTAGGATTAGTATAAATGGGTGGGTGATGGTCGGCACAGACTCGGTGGGCCGAAGGGCCTGTTTAAGTGCTGTAATTCGAAACTAAACTAAATACTGACACCTAGTGTCACAGACACACACTGACACCCAGTAACACAAACAAACACACACTGACACCCAGTAACACAGAGAAACACTGATACACAGTAACAGAGACATGCACTGACACCAAGTAACACAGACACACACTGACACCCAGGAAAAAAGACATACACTGACACCAAGTCACAAAGACATACACTGATACCAAGTCACAAAGACATACACTGATGCCCAGTAACAAAGACACACACTTACACCAAGTAACACAGACATACACTGACACCAAGTAACAAAGACAGACAATTAGACCAAGTAACAAAGACATACACTTTCACCAAGTATTTTGACATACACTGACACCAAGTAACAAAGACATAAACTGATACCAAGTCACAAAAACATACACTGATGCCCAGTAACACAGACACACACTGACACCAAGTAACAAAGACATACACTGACACCAAGTGACAAAGACATACACTTACACCAAGTAACACAGACATACACTGACACCAAGTAACAAAGACAGACAATTACACCAAGTAACAAAGACATACACTTTCACCAAGTATTTTGACATACACTGACACCAAGTAACAAAGACATACACTGATACCCAGTAAGGCAGACACACACTTACACCCAGTAAAAAAGACATACACTGACACCACGTCACAAAGACATACACTGATACCAAGTCACAAAGACATACACTGATGCCCAGTAACACAGACACACACTGACACCAAGTAACAAAGACATACACTTACACCAAGTCACAAACACATACACTGACACCAAGTCACAAACACATACACTGACACCAAGTAACAAAGACATTCACTGATAGCCAGTAACACAGACACACACTGACACCCAGTTAGAAACACACAATGACCCCCAGTAACACAGACACACACTGACCCCCCGTAGCACAGACATACACTGACAACAAGTCACAAAGACACACACTGACACCCAGTAAAAAAGACATACACTGACACCAAGTCACAAAGACATACACTGATACACAGACACACACTTACACCAAGTAACACAGACATACACTGACACCAAGTCACAAAGACACACACTGACACCCAGTAACAAAGACATACACTGACGCCAAGTCACAAAGACATACACTGATACCCAGGAACACAGACACACAGTGACACCCAGTAACAAAGACAGACACTGATACCAAGTCACAAAGACATACACTGATACCCAGTAACACAGACACACACTGACACCCAGTAACAAAGACATACACTGATACCAAGTCACAAAGATATACACTGATACCAGTAACACAGACACACTTACACCAAGTAACAAAGACAGACACTGATACCCAGTAACACAGATAAACACTTACACCAAGTGACAAAGACGTTCACTGACACCCAGTATCAAAGACATACACTGACACCCAGTAACACAGACACACACGGACACCAAGTAACAAAGACACACACTTACACCAAGTAACACAGACACACACTGACACCCAGTAACAAACACTGATACAAAGTAACAAAGACATACACTGACACACAGGAACAAAGAAACACACTGACACCAAGTAACAAAGACACACACTTACACCAAGTAACAAAGACACACATTTACACCAAGTAACAAAGACACACACTTACACCAAGTAACACAGACATACACTGACACCAAGTAACAAAGACAGACAATTGCACCAAGTAACAAAGACATACACTTACACCAAGTATTTTGACATACACTGACCCCAAGTAACAAAGACATACACTGACACCCAGTAACAAAGACATGCACTGACACCCGGTAACACAGACACACACGGACACCAAGTAACAAAGACACACACTTACACCAAGTAACACAGACACACACTGACAGCCAGTAAGACAAACAAACACACTGACACCCAGCAACACAGACGCACACTGACACCAAGTAACAAAGACATACACTGACACCCAGTAACACAGATACACACTGGGCAGCACAGTGGCGCAGTGGTTGGCACTGCAGCCTCACAGCTCCAGTGACCCGGGTTCGATTCTGGGTACTGCCTGTGCGGAGTTTGCAAGTTCTCCCTGTTTCTGCGTGGGTTTCCTCCGGGTGCTCCGGTTTCCTCCCACATGCCAAAGACTTGCAGGTTCGTAGGTTAATTTGCCATTATAAATTGCCCCTAGTATAGGTATTTGGTAGGGAAATATATAGGGACCGGTGGGGATGTTATTGGAATATGGGATTCTTGTAGGATTAGTATAAATGTTTGGTTGATGGTCGGCACAGACACGGTGGGCCGAAGGGCGTGTTTCAGTGCTGCATCTCTAAACTAAACTAAATACTGAAACCTAGTGTCAGAGACACACACTGACACCAAGGAACAAAGACATACACTTGCACCGAATAAGACAGACATACAATTACACCAAGTATTTTGACATACACTTACACCAAGTAACAATGAAATACACTGACACCAAGTCACAAACACATACACTGACACCAAGTAACAAAGAAATACACTTACACCAAGTAACAAAGACATAAACTGATAGCCAGTAACACAGGCACACACATCCACCAAGTAACAAAAACATACACTGATACCAAGTAACACAGACACACACTTACACCAAGTAACAACGACATACACTGACACCAAGTAACAAAGACATACACTGATACCCAGTAACACAGATACACACTTACACCAAGTAACAAAGACACACACTTACACCAAGTAACACTGACATACACTGACAACAAGTAACAAAGACATAAACTGACACCCAGTAACAAAGACATGCACAGACACAAAGTCACAAAGACATACAGTGACACCCAGTAACAAAGACATGCACTGACACCAAGTAACAAAGACATACACTGACACCAAGTAACAAAGACATACACTGACACCAAGTAACACAGACGTACACTGACACCAAGTAACAAAGACATACACTGTTACCCAGTAACACAGATACACACTTACACCAAATAACAAAGACATACACTGAAACCAAGTAACACAGACACACACATACACCAATTAACACAAACACTCACTTACACCAAGTAACAAAGACATACACTGACACCAAGTAACAAAGACATACAAATACACCAAGTAACAAAGACACGCACTTACACCAAGTAACACAGACATACACTGACACCAAGTAACAAAAACATACACTGTTACCCAGTAACACAGACACACACTTACACCAAGTCACAAAGACATACATTGATACCAAGTAACACAGACAGACACTGACACCAAGTAACACAGACACACACTTACACCAAGTAACAAAGACATACACTGACACCAAGTAACAAAGTCATACACTGACACCAATGAACAAAGACATACACTGATACCAAGTAACAAAGACAGACACTGACACAAAGTCACAAAGACATACAGTGACATCCAGTAACAAAGACATACACTGACACCAAGTCACAAAGACATACACTGACACCAAGTAACAAAGACATACACTGATACCCAGTAACACAGACACACACTTACACCAAGTAACAAAGACATACACTTACACCAAGTAACACAGACATACACTGACACCAAGTAACACAGACACACACGGACACCAAATAACAAAGACCCGCACTTACACCAAGTAACACAGACACACACTGACAGCCATTAAGACAAACAAACACACTGACACCCAGCAACACAGACACACACTGACACCAAGTAACAAAGACATACACTGACACCCAGTAACACAGATACACACTGGGCGGCACAGTGGCGCAGTGGTTCGCACTGCAGCCTCACAGCTCCAGGGACCCGGGTTCGATTCTGAGTACTGCCTGTGCTGAGTTTGCAAGTTCTCCCTGTGTCTGCGTGGGTTTCCTCCGGGTGCTCCGGTTTCCTCCCACATCCCAAAGACTTGCAGGTTGGTAGGTTAATTGGCCATTATGAATTGCACCTAGTTTAGGTAGGTGGTAGGGAAATATATAGGGACCGGTGGGGATGTTATTGGAATATGGGATTCGTGTAGGATTAGTCAAAATGTAGCAAAGACATACAATTACACCAAGTAACAAAGACACACACTTACACCAAGTAACAAAGACATACACTGTGACCCAGTAACACAGACACACACTTACATCAAGTAACAAAGACATACACTGACACCAAGTAACACAGACACACACTTACACCAAGTAACAGAAACACTCACTTACACCAAGTAACAAAGACAGACACTGACACCAAGTAACAAAGACATACAATTACACCAAGTAACAAAGACACAAACTTACACCAAGTAACACAGACATACACTGACACCAAGTAACAAAGACAAACACTGTTACCCAGTAACACAGACACACACTTACACCAAGTAACAAAGACATACACTGATACCAAGTAACACAGACACACACTTACACCAAATAAAACAGACACACACTTACACCAAGTCACAAAGACATACACTGACACCAAGTAACAATGACATACACTTACACCAAGCAACAAAGATATACACTGATACCCAGTAACACACTTACACCAAGTAACAAAGACATACACTGACACCAAGTAACAAAGACATACACTGACACCAAGTAACAAAGACATACAATTACACCAAGTAACAAAGACACGCACTTACACCAAGTAACACAGACATACACTGACACCAAGTCACAAAGACATACACTGACACCAAGTAACAAAGAGATACAATTACACCAAGTAACAAAGACACACACTTACACCAAGTAACACAGACATACACTGACACCAAATAACAAAGACATACACGGTTACCCAGTAACACAGACACACACTTACACCAAGTAACAAAAACATACACTGATACCAAGTAACACAGACACACACTTACACCAAGTAACAACGACATACACTGACACCAAGTAACAAAGACATACACGGATACCCAGTAACACAGATACACACTAACACCAAGTAACAAAGACACACACTTACACCAAGTAACACTGACATACACTGACAACAAGTAACAAAGACATAAACTGACACCCAGTAACAAAGACATGCACTGACACAAAGTCACAAAGACATACATTGACACCCGGTAACAAAGACATGCACTGACACCAAGTAACAAAGACATACACTGACACCAAGTAACAAAGACATACACTTACACCAAGTAACACAGACGTACACTGACACCAAGTAACAAAGACATACACTGTTACCCAGTAACACAGATACACACTTACACCAATTAACAAAGACATACACTGATACCAAGTAACACAGGCACACACACACACCAATTAACACAAACACTCACTTACAACAAGTAACAAAGACATACACTGACACCAAGTAACAAAGACATACAATTACACCAAGTAACAAAGACACGCACTTACACCAAGTAACACAGACATACACTGACACCAAGTAACAAAGACATACACTGTTACCCAGTAACACAGACACACACTTACACCAAGTCACAAAGACATACAATGATACCAAGTAACACAGACACACACTTACACCAAATAACACAGACACACACTTACACCAAGTAACAAAGACAAACACTGACACCAAGTAACAAAGTCATACACTGACACCAATGAACAAAGACATACACTGATACCCAGTAACACAGACATGCACTGACACAAAGTCACAAAGACATACAGTGACACCCAGTAACAAAGACATACACTGACACCAAGTCACAAAGACATACACTGACACCAAGTAACAAAGACATACACTGATACCCAGTAACACAGACACACACTTACACCAAGTAAAAAAGACATACACTTACACCAAGTAACACAGACGTACACTGACACCAAGTAACAAAGACATACACTGATACCAAGTAACACAGACACACACATACACCAATTAACACAAACACTCACTTACACCAAGTAACAAAGACATACACTGACACCAAGTAACAAAGACACGCACTTACACCAAGTAACACAGACATACACTGACACCAAATAACAAAGACATACACTGTTACCCAGTAACACAGACACACACTTACACCAAGTCACAAAGACATACAATGATACCAAGTAACACAGACACACACTTACACCAAGTAACAAAGACACACACTTACACCAAGTAACAAAGACATACACTGACACCAAGTCACAAAGACAGACACTGACACACAGTAACAAAGACAAACACTGACACCAAGTAACGAAGACAGCCACTGACACCCAGTAACAAAGACAGAGACTGACACCAAGTCACAAAGACATACACTGAAACCAAGTAACAAAGACATAAACTTACACCAAGTAACACAGACATACAATGACAACAATTAACAAATACATATAATTACACCAAGTAACAAAGACACACACTTGCACCAAGTAACACAAACATACACTGATACCAGGTAACAAAGACATACACTGTTACCCAGTAACACAGACACACAGTTACACCAAGTAACAAAGACATACACTGATACCATGGAACACAGACACACACTTACACCAAGTAACAAAGACACAAACTTACACCAAGTAACACAGACATACACTGACACCAAGTAACAAAGACATACACTGTTACCCAGTAACACAGACACACACTTACACCAAGTAACAAAGACATACACTGATACCAAGTAACACAGACACGCACTTACACCAAATAAAACAGACACACACTTACACCAAGTAACAAAGACATACACTGACACCAAGTAACAAAGACATACACTTACACCAAGTAACACAGACATACACTGACACCAAGTAACAAAGACATACAATTACACCAAGTAACAAAGACACACACTTACACCAAGTAACAACGACATACACTGACACCAAGTAACAAAGACATACACGGATACCCAGTAACACAGATACACACTAACACCAAGTAACAAAGACACACACTTACACCAAGTAACACTGACATACACTGACAACAAGTAACAAAGACATAAACTGACACCCAGTAACAAAGACATGCACTGACACAAAGTCACAAAGACATACAGTGACACCCGGTAACAAAGACATGCACTGACACCAAGTAACAAAGACATACACTGACACCAAGTAACAAAGACATACACTTACACCAAGTAACACAGACGTACACTGACACCAAGTAACAAAGACATACACTGTTACCCAGTAACACAGATACACACTTACACCAATTAACAAAGACATACACTGATACCAAGTAACACAGGCACACACATACACCAATTAACACAAACACTCACTTACAACAAGTAACAAAGACATACACTGACACCAAGTAACAAAGACATACAATTACACCAAGTAACAAAGACACGCACTTACACCAAGTAACACAGACATACACTGACACCAAGTAACAAAGACATACACTGTTACCCAGTAACACAGACACAGACTTACACCAAGTCACAAAGACATACAATGATACCAAGTAACACAGACACACACTTACACCAAGTAACACAGACACACACTTACACCAAGTAACAAAGACAAACACTGACACCAAGTAACAAAGTCATACACTGACACCAATGAACAAAGACATACACTGATACCCAGTAACACAGACATGCACTGACACAAAGTCACAAAGACATACAGTGACACCCAGTAACAAAGACATACACTGACACCAAGTCACAAAGACATACACTGACACCAAGTAACAAAGACATACACTGATACCCAGTAACACAGACACACACTTACACCAAGTAAAAAAGACATACACTTACACCAAGTAACACAGACGTACACTGACACCAAGTAACAAAGACATACACTGTTACCCAGTAACACAGATACACACTTACACCAAATAACAAAGACATACACTGATACCAAGTAACACAGACACACACATACACCAATTAACACAAACACTCACTTACACCAAGTAACAAAGACATACACTGACACCAAGTAACAAAGACATACAATTACACCAAGTAACAAAGACACGCACTTACACCAAGTAACACAGACATACACTGACACCAAATAACAAAGACATACACTGTTACCCAGTAACACAGACACACACTTACACCAAGTCACAAAGACATACAATGATACCAAGTAACACAGACACACACTTACACCAAGTAACAAAGACATACACTGACACCAAGTGACAAAGTCATACACTGACTCCAATGAACAAAGACATACACTGATACCCAGTAACAAGGACATGCACTGACACAAAGTCACAAAGACATACAGTGACACCCAGTAACAAAGACATACACTGACACCAAGTCACAAAGACATACACTGACACCAAGTAACAAAGACATACACTGATACCCAGTAACACAGACACACACTTACACCAAGTAACAAAGACATACACTTACACCAAGTAACACAGACATACACTGACACCAAGTAACAAAGACATACAATTACACCAAGTAACAAAGACACACACTTACACCAAGTAACACCGACATACACTGACACCAAGTAACAAAGACATACACTGTTACCCAGTAACACAGACACACACTTACATCAAGTAACAAAGACATACACTGATACCAAGTAACACAGAAACAGACTTACACCAAGTAACACAAACAGTCACTTACACCAAGTAACAAAGACAGACACTGACACCAAGTAAAAAAGACATACAATTAGACCAAGTAACAAAGACACAAACTTTCACCAAGTAACACAGACATACACTGACACCAAGTAACAAAGAAATACACTGTTACCCAGTAACGCAGACACACACTTACACCATGTAACAAAGACATACACTGATACCAAGTAACACAGACACACACTTACACCAAATAAAACAGACACACACTTACACCAAGTAACAAAGACATTCACTGACACCAAGTAACAAAGACATACACTTACACCAAGTAACACAGACATACACTGACACCAAGTAACAAAGACATACAATTACACCAAGTAACAAAGACACACACTTACACCAGGTAACACAGACATACACTGTCACCATGTAGCAAAGACATTCACTGATACCCAATAACACAGACACACACTTACACCAAGTAACATAGATATACACTGATACCCAGTAACACAGACACACACTTACACCAAGTAACAAAGACATACACTGACACCAAGTCACAAATACAGACACTGACACACGGTAACAAAGACAAACACTGACACCAAGTAACGAAGACAGACACTGACACCCAGTGACAAAGACAGACACTGACACCAAGACACAAAGACATACACTGACACCAAGTAACAAAGACATACAGTGACACCCAGTAACAAAGACATGCACTTACACCAAGTAACACAGACGTACACTGACACCAAGTAACAAAGACATACACTGTTACCCAGGAACACAGATACACATTTACACCAAATAGCAAAGACATACACTGATACCAAGTAACAAAGACACACACATACACCAAGTAACACAAACACTCACTTACACCAAGTAACAAAGACATACACTGACACCAAGTAACAAAGACATACAATTACACCAAGTAACAAAGACACGCACTTACACCAAGTAACACAGACATACACTGACACCAAGGAACAAAGACATACACTGTTACCCAGTAACACAGACACACACTTACACCAAGTCACAAAGACATACAATGATACCAAGTAACACAGACACACACTTACACCAAGTAACACAGACACACACTTACACCAAGTAACAAAGACATACACTGACACCAAGTAACAAAGAAATACACTTGCACCAAGTAAAACAGACATACACTGACATCAAGTAACAAAGACATATAATTACACCAAGTAACAAAGACACACACTTACACCAAGTAACACAGACATACACTGTCAAAATGTAGCAAAGACATTCACTGATACCCAGTAACACAGACACACACTTACACCAAGTAACAAAGATATACACTGATACCCAGTAACACAGACACACACTTACACCAAGTAACAAAGACATACACTGAAACCAAGTAACAAAGACATACACTGACACCAAGTCACAAAGACAGACACTGACACACAGTAACAAAGACAAACACTGACACCAAGTAACGAAGACAGCCACTGACACCCAGTAACAAAGACAGAGACTGACACCAAGTCACAAAGACATACACTGAAACCAAGTAACAGAGACATAAACTTACACCAAGTAACACAGACATACAATGACAACAATTAACAAATACATATAATTACACCAAGTAACAAAGACACACACTTGCACCAAGTAACACAAACATACACTGATACCAGGTAACAAAGACATACACTGTTACCCAGTAACACAGACACACACTTACACCAAGTAACAAAGACATACACTGATACCATGTAACACAGACACACACTTACACCAAGTAACAAAGACACAAACTTACACCAAGTAACACAGACATACACTGACACCAAGTAACAAAGACATACACTGTTACCCAGTAACACAGACACACACTTACACCAAGTAACAAAGACATACACTGATACCAAGTAACACAGACACGCACTTACACCAAATAAAACAGACACACACTTACACCAAGTAACAAAGACATACACTGACACCAAGTAACAAAGACATACACTTACACCAAGTAACACAGACATACACTGACACCAAGTAACAAAGACATACAATTACACCAAGTAACAAAGACACACACTTACACCAATTAACCAATATATACACTGATACCCAGTAACACAGACACACACTTACACCAAGTAACAAAGACATACACTGACATCAAGTAACAAAGACATACACTGACACCAAGTCACAAAGACAGACACTGACACACGGTAACAAAGACAAACACTGACACCAAGTAACGAAGACAGACACTGACACCCAGTGACAATGACAGACACTGACACCAATTCACAAAGACATACACTGACACCAAGTAACAAAGACATACAGTGACACCCAGTAACAAAGACATGCACTTACACCAAGTAACACAGACGTACACTGACACCAAGTAACAAAGACATACAGTGTTACCCGGTAACACAGATACACACTTACACCAAATAACAAAGACATACACTGATACCAAGTAACACAGACACACACATACACCAAGTAACACAAACACTCACTTACACCAAGTAACAAAGACATACACTGACACCAAGTAACAAAGACATACAATTACACCAAGTAACAAAGACACGCACTTACACCAAGTAACACAGACATACACTGACACCAAGTAACAAAGACATACACTGTTACCCAGTAACACAGACACAGACTTACACCAAGTCACAAAGACATACAATGATACCAAGTAACACAGACACACACTTACACCAAGTAACACAGACACACACTTACACCAAGTAACAAAGACATACACTGACACCAAGTAACAAAGACATACACTTGCACCAAGTAAAACAGACATACACTGACATCAAGTAACAAAGACATATAATTACACCAAGTAACAAAGACACACACTTACACCAAGTAACACAGACATACACTGTCAAAATGTAGCAAAGACATTCACTGATAGCCAGTAACACTGACAGACACTTACACCAAGTAACAAAGATATACACTGATACCCAGTAACACAGACACACACTTACACCAAGTAACAAAGACATACACTGGAACCAAGTCACAAAGACAGACACTGACACCCAGTAACAAAGACAGAGACTGACACCAAGTCACAAAGCCATACACTGAAACCAAGTAACAAAGACATAAACTTACACCAAGTAACACAGACATACAATGACAACAAGTAACAAATACATATAATTACACCAAGTAACAAAGACACACACTTGCACCAAGTAACACAGACATACACTGACACCAAGTAACAAAGACATACACTGATACCCAGTAACACAGACACACACTGGACGGCACATTGGCACAGGGGTTAGCAGCCTCACAGCTCCAGGGACCCGGGCTCGATTCTGGGTACCGCCTGTGCGGAGTTTGCAAGTTCTCCCTGTGTCTGCGTGGGTTTCCTCCGGGTGCTCCGGTTTCCTCCCACATGCCAAAGACTTGCAGGTTGATAGGTTAATTGGCCATTATGAATTGCCCCTAGTATAGGTAGGTGGTAGGGAAATATATAGGGACAGGTGGGGATGTGATAGGAATACGGGATTAGTGTAGGATTAGTATAAATGGGTGGTTGATGGTCGGCACAGACTCGGTGGGCCGAAGGGCCTGTGAAAATGCTGTATCTCTAAACTAAACTAAATACTGACACCTAGTGTCACAGATACACACTGACACCCAGTAACACAAACAAACACACACTGACACCCAGTAACACAGAGAAACAGTGAAAAACAGTAACAAAGACAAACACTGACACCAAGTAACACAGACACACACTGACACCCAGTAACAAAGACATACACTGACACCAAGTCACAAAGACGTACACTGATACCAAGTCACAAAGACATACACTGATACCCAGTAACACAGACATACACTGACACCAAGTAACAAAGACACACACTTACAACAAGTAACAAAGACAGACAATTACACCAAGTAACAAAGACATACACTGACACCAAGTCACAAAGACACACACTGACACCCAGTAACACAGACATACACTGACAACAAGTAACAAAGACATACACTGATACCCAGTAAGACAGACACACACTCACACCAAGTAACACAGACATACACTTACAACAAGTAACAAAGACAGACAATTACACCAAGTAACAAAGAGATACACTGACACCAAGTCACAAAGACACACACTGACACCCAGTAACACAGACATACACTGACAACGAGTAACAAAGACATACACTGATACCCAGTAACACAGACACACACTTACACCAAGTCACAAAGACATACAATGATACCAAGTAACACAGACACACACTTACACCAAGTAACACAGACACTACTTACACCAAGTAACAAAGACAGACACTGACACCAAGTAACAAAGACATACAATTACACCAAGTAACAAAGACACAAACTTACACCAAGTAACACAGACATACACTGACACCAAGTAACAAAGACATACACTGTTACCCAGTAACACAGACACACAATTACACCAAGTAACAAAGACATACACTGATACCAAGTAACACAGACACACACTTACACCAAATAAAACAGACACACACTTACACCAAGTAACAAAGACATACACTGACACCAAGTAACAAAGACATACACTTACACCAAATAACACAGACATACACTGACACCAAGTAACAAAGACATATAATTACACCAAGTAACAAAGACACACACTTACACCAAGTAACACAGACATACACTGTCAGCATGTAGCAAAGACATTCACTGATACCCAATAACACAGACACACACTTACACCAAGTAACAAAGATATACACTGATACCCAGTAACACAGACACACACTTACACCAAGTAACAAAGACATACACTGATACCAAGTAACACAGACACACACTTACACCAATTAAAACAGACACACACTTACACCAAGTAACAAAGACATACACTGACACCAATTAACAAAGACATATAATTACACCAAGTAACAAAGACACACACTTACACCAAGTAACACAGACATACACTGTCAGCATGTAGCAAAGACATTCACTGATACCCAGTAACACAGACACACACTTACACCAAGTAACAAAGACATACACTGACACCAAGTAACAAAGACATACACTGACACCAAGTCACAAAGACAGACACTGACACACGGTAACGAAGACAAACACCGACACCAAGTAACGAAGACAGACACTGACACCAAGTAACAAAGACAGACACTGACACCAAGTCACAAAGACATACACTGACACCCAGTAACACAGACATACACTGACAACAAGTAACAAAGACATACACTGATACCCAGTAACACAGACACACACTCACACCAAGTAACACAGACATACACTTACAACAAGTAACAAAGACAGACAAGTACACCAAGTAACAAAGAGATACACTGACACCAAGTCACAAAGTCACACACTGACACCCAGTAACACAGACATACACTGACAACAAGTAACAAAGACATACACTGATACCCAGTAACACAGACACACACTTACAGCAAGTCACAAAGACATACAATGATACCAAGTAACACAGACACACACTTACACCAAGTAACACAGACACTACTTACACCAAGTAACAAAGACATACACTGACACCAAGTAACAAAGACATACACTGATACAAAGTCACAAAGACATACAGTGACCCCCAGTAACAAAGACATACACTGACACCAAGTCACAAAGGCATACATTGACACCAAGTAACAAAGACATACACTGATACCCAGTCACACAGACACACACTTACACCAAGTAGCTAAGACATACACTTACACCAAGTAACACAGACATACACTGACACCAAGTAACAAAGACATACAATTACACCAAGTAACAAAGACACACACATACACCAAGTAACACCGACATACACTGACACCAAGTAACAAAGACATACACTGTTACCCAGTAACACAGACACACACTTACATCAAGTAACAAAGACATACACTGATACCAAGTAACACAGACACACACTTACACCAAGTAACACAAACACTCACTTACACCAAGTAACAAAGACAGACACTGACACCAAGTAACAAAGACATACAATTACACCAAGTAACAAAGACACAAACTTACACCAAGTAACACAGACATAGACTGACACCAAGTAACAAAGACATACACTGTTACCCAGTAACACAGACACACACTTACACCAAGTAACAAAGACATACACTGATACCAAGTAACACAGACACACACTTACACCAAATAAAACAGACACACACTTACGCCAAGTAACAAAGACATACACTGACACCAAGTAACAAAGACATACACTTGCACCAAGTAACACAGACATACACTGACACCAAGTAACAAAGACATACAATTACACCAAGTAACAAAGACACACACTTACACCAAGTAACACAGACATACACTGTCAGCATGTAGCAAAGACATTCACTGATACCCAATAACACAGACACACACTTACACCAA
The DNA here is from genome assembly GCF_036365525.1 of Heterodontus francisci. Taxonomy (NCBI): domain Eukaryota; kingdom Metazoa; phylum Chordata; class Chondrichthyes; order Heterodontiformes; family Heterodontidae; genus Heterodontus; species Heterodontus francisci. The sequence continues at coordinate 1,589,265 of NW_027141712.1, read as the reverse complement.
GTAACAAAGATATACACTGATACCCAGTAACACAGACACACACTTACACCAAGTAACAAAGACATACACTGACACCAAGTAACAAAGACATACACTGACACCAAGTCACAATGACAGACACTGACACACGGAAACAAAGACAAACACTGACACCAAGTAACGAAGACAGACACTGACACCAAGTAACAAAGACAGACACTGACACCAAGTCACACAGACATACACTGACACCAAGTAACAAAGACATACAATTACACCAAGTAACAAAGACACACACTTACACCAAGTAACACAGACATACATTGACACCAAGTAACAAAGACATACACTGTTACCCAGTAACACTGACACACACTTACACCAAGTAACAAAAACATACACTGATACCAAGTAACACAGACACACACTTACAACAAGTAACAACGACATACACTGACACCAAGTAACAAAGACATACACTGATACCCAGTAACACAGATACACACTTACACCAAGTAACAAAGACACACACTTACACCAAGGAACACAGACATACACTGACAACAAGTAACAAAGACATAAACTGACACCCAGTAACAAAGACATGCACTGACACAAAGTCACAAAGACATACAATGACACCTAGTAACAAAGACATGCACTTACACCAAGTAACACAGACGTACACTGACACCAAGTCACAAAGACATACACTGATACCAAGTAACACAGACACACACATACACCAAGTAACACAAACACTCACTTACACCAAGTAACAAAGACATACACTGACACCAAGTAACAAAGACATACAATTACACCAAGTAACAAAGACACGCACTTACACCAAGTCACACAGACATACACTGACACCAAGTAACAAAGACATACACTGTTACCCAGTAACACAGACACACACTTACACCAAGTCACAAAGACATACAATGATACCAAGTAACACAGACACACACTTACACCAAGTAACACAGACACACACTTACACCAAGTAACAAAGACATACACTGACACCAAGTAACAAAGACATACACTTGCACCAAGTAAAACAGACATACACTGACATCAAGTAACAAAGACATATAATTACTCCAAGTAACAAAGACACACACTTACAACAAGTAACACAGACATACACTGTCAAAATGTAGCAAAGACATTCACTGATACCCAGTAACACAGACACTCACTTACACCAAGTAACAAAGATATACACTGATAACCAGTAACACAGACACACACTTACACCAAGTATCAAAGACATACACTGAAACCAAGTAACAAAGACATACACTGACACCAAGTCACAAAGAAAGACACTGACACACAGTAACAAAGACAAACACTGACACCAAGTAACGAAGACAGACAGTGACACCCAGTAACAAAGACAGAGACTGACACCAAGTCACAAAGACATACACTGAAACCAAGTAACAAAGACATAAACTTGCACCAAGTAACACAGGCAAACAATGACAACAAGTAACAAATACATATAATTACACCAAGTAACAAAGACACACACTTGCACCAAGTAACACAAACATACACTGACACCAAGTAACACAGACATACACTGACACCAAGTAACAAAGACAGACAATTACACCAAGTAACAAAGACATACACTTACACCAAGTATTTTGACATACACTGACACCAAGTAACAAAGACATACACTGATACATAATAACACAGACACACACTTCCACCAAGTAACAAAGACATACACTGACACCAAGTCACAAAGACACAAACTGACACCCAGTAACAAAGACATACACTGACACCAAGTCACAAATACATACACTGATACACAGTAACACAGACACACACTGACACCAAGTAACACAGACATACACTGACACCAAGTAACAAAGACATACACTGATACCCAGTAACAGAGACACACACTTACACCAAGTAACAAAGACAGACACTGATACCCAGTAACACAGACACACACTTACAACAAGTAACAAAGTCATACACTGACACCCAGTAACAAAGACAGACACTGACACCCAGTAACACAGACACACACGGTCACCAAGTAACAAAGACACACACTTACACCAAGTAACACAGACGCACACTGACACCCAGTAACAAAGACACACACTTACAACAAGTAACAAATACATACACTGATACCCAGTAACAAAGGCACACACTTACACCAAGTAACACAGACATACACTGACACCAAGTAACAAAGACATACACTGACACCAAGTAACAAAGACACACACTTACTCCAAGTAACACAGACATACACTGACACCACGTAACAAAGACAGACAATTACACCAAGTAACAAAGACATACACTTCCACCAAGTATTTTGACAGACACTGACACCAAGTAACAAAGACATACACTGACACCCAGTAACACAGACACACACGGACACCAAGTAACAAAGACACACACTTACACTAACTAACACAGACACATACTGACACCCAGCAACACAAACAAACACACTGACACCAAGTAACACAGACATAAACTGACACCAAGTAACAAAGACATACACTGATACCCAGTAACACAGGCACACACTGGGGGGTGGTGGGGGGGGGTGGGGGGGGGCACATTGGCGCAGTGGTTAGCACCGCAGCCTCACAGCTCCAGGGACCCGTGTTCGATTCTGGGTACTGCCTGTGCGGAGTTTGCAATTTCTCCCTGTGTCTGCGTGGGTTTCCTCCGGGTGCTCCGGTTTCCTCACAAATGCCAAAGACTTCCAGGTTGATAGGTTAATAGTCCATTATAAATAGCCCCTAGTATAGGAAGGTGGTAGGGAAATATATAGGGACAGGTGGGGATGTGAGAGGAATACGGGATAAGTGCAGGATTAGTATAAATGGGTTGTTGATGGTCGGCACAGACTCGGTGGATCCAAGGGCCCGTTTAAGTGCTGTTTCTCCAAACTAAACTAAATACTGACACCTAGTGTCAAAAACACAGACTGACACCCAGTAACACACACCGATACACATTAACAAAGACATGCACTGACACCCAGGAACACAGACACACACTGACACCAAGTAACAAAGACACACACTTACACCAATAACAATGACATACACTGACACCAAGTCACAAAGAGACACACTTACACCAAGTAACAAAGACATACACTGATACCCAGTAACACAGACACACACTTACACCAAGTAACAAAGACATACACTGACACCTAGTAACAAAGACATACACTGTCACCAAGTCACAAACACATACACTGAAACCAAGTAACAAAGACATACACTTACACCAAGTAACAAAGACATACACTGATACCCAGTTACACAGACACACACTGACACCCAGTTAGAAACAAGCACTGACCCCCAGTATCACAGAAACACACTGACCCCAAGTAACAAAGACATACACTGATACCCAGTAACACAGACACACACTTACACCAAGTAACAAAGACATACATTGACACCAGGTAACAAAGACATACATTGATACCCCGTAACACAGACACATACTTACACCAAGTAACAAAGACAGACACTGATACCCAGTAACACTGACACACACTTACACCAAGTAACAAAGACATAGACTTACACCAAGTAACAAAGACATACAGTGACACCAAGTAACAAAGACATACACTTACACCAAGTAACAAAGACATACACTGACACCAAGTAACAAAGACATACACTGATACCCAGTAACACAGGCACACACTTACACCAAGTAACAAAGACATACACTGACACCAAGTAACAAAAGAATACACTTACACCAAGTAACAAAGACACACACTTACACCAAGTAACACAGACATACACTGACACCAAGTAACAAAGACAGACAATTACACCAAGCTACAAAGCCAAAGAGTTACACCATGTATTTTGACATACACTGACACCAAGTGACAAATACATACACTGATACCCAGTAACACAGACACACACTTACACCCAGTAACACAGACACACACTTACACAAAGTAACAAAGACATACACTGACACCCAGTAACACAGACACACACTTACACCAAGTAACAAAGACATACACTGATACCAAGTAACAAAGACATACACTGATACCCAGTAACACAGACACACACTTACACCAAGTAACAAAGACATACACTGATACCCAGTAACACAGACACACACTTACACCAAGTAACACAGACATACACTGACACAAAGTAACAAAGACATACACTGATACCCAGTAACACAGACACTCACTTACACCAAGTAACACAGACATACACTGACACCAAGTTACACAGACATACACTGACACCAAGTTACACAGACATACACTGATACCCAGTAACACAGACACACACTTACACCAAGTAACACAGACATACACTGACACCAAGTAACAAATACATACACTGATACCCATTAACACAGACACACACTTACACCAAGTAACAAAGACATACACTGATACCCAGTAACACAGACACACACTTACACCAAGTAACACAGACATACACTGACACAAAGTAACAAAGACATACACTGATACCCAGTAACAAAGACAGACACTTACACCAAGTAACACAGACATGCACTGACAACAGGTAACACAGACATACACTGATACCCAGTAACACAGACACACACTTTCACCAAGTAACACAGACATACAATGACACCAAGTAACTAAGACATACACTGATACCCAGTAACACAGACACACACTTACACCAAGTAACAAATCATACACTGACACCAAGTCACAAAGACACACACTGACACCCAGTAACAAAGACATACACTGACACCAGTTATTTTGACATACACTGACACCAAGTAACAATGACATACACTGATACCCAGTCACACAGGCACACTCTTACACCAAGTAACACAGACATACACTGACACTAAGTAACAAAGACATACACTGACACCAAGTAACAAAGACATACGCTTACAGCAAGTAACAAAGACACACACTTACACCAAGTATCACAGACATACACTGACACCAAGTAACAAAGACAGACAATTACACCAAGTAACAAAGACATACACTTACACCAAGTATTTTGACATACACTGACACCAAGTAACAAAGACATACACTGATACCCAATAACACAGACACACACTTACACCCAGTAACACAGACACACACTTACACAAAGTAACAAAGACATACACGGACACCCAGTAACGCAGACACTCACTTACACCAAGTAACAAAGACATACACTGATACCAAGTAACAAAGACATGCACTGATACCCAGTAACACAGACACACACTTACACCAAGTAACAAAGACATACACTGATACCCAGTAACACAGACACACACTTACACCAAGTAACACAGACATACACTGACACAAAGTAACAAAGACATACACTGATACCCAGTAACACAGACACACACTTACACCAAGTAACACAGACATACACTGACACCAAGTAACACAAACATACACTGATACCCAGTAACACAGACACACACTGACACCCAGTAACAAAGACATACACTGAAACCAGGTATTTTGACATACACTGACACCAAGTAACAATGACATACACTGATACCCAGTCACACAGGCACCCACTTACAGCAAGTAACAAAGACATACACTGACACCCAGTAACAAAGACATACACTGACAGAGAGTCACAAAGACATACACTGACACCAAGTCACAAAGACACACACTGACACCCAGTAACAAAGACATACACTGACAGAGAGTCACAAAGACATACACTGACACCAAGTAACAAAGACATAAACTGACACCCAGTAACACAGTCACACACGGACACCAAGTAACAAAGACACACACTTACACCAAGTAACACAGACACACACTGACACCCAGTAACACAGACACACACTTCCACCAAGTAACAAAGATATACACTGACACCAAGAAACAAATACATACACTTACACCAAGTAACAAAGACATACACTGACACCAGGTAACAAAGACATACACTGATACCCAGTAACACAGGCACACACTTACACCAATTAACAAAGACATACACTGACACCAAGTAACAAAAGAATACACTTACACCAAGTAACAAAGACGCACACTTACACCAAGTAACACAGACATACACTGACACCAACTAACAAAGACAGCCAATTACACCAAGCAACAAAGACATACACTTACACCAAGTATTTTGACATACACTGACACCAAGTGACAAAGACATACACTGATACCCAGTAACACAGACACACACTTACACCCAGTAACACAGACACACACTTACACAAAGTAACAAAGACAGACACGGACACCCAGTAACACAGACACACACTTACACCAAGTAACACAGACATACACTGACACAAAGTAACAAAGACCTACACTGATACCCAGTAACACAGACACACACTTACACCAAGTAACACAGACATACACTGACACCAAGTAACACAAACATACACTGATACCCAGTAACACAGACACACACTTACACCAAGTAACACAGACATACACTGACACCAAGTAACAAAGACATACACTGATACCCATTAACACAGACACACACTTACACCAAGTAACAAAGACATACACTGACACCAAATCACAAAGACACACACTGACACCCAGTAACAAAGACATACACTGAAAGAGAGTCACAAAGACAGACACTGATACCCAGTAACACAGACACACACTTACACCAAGTAACACAGACATACACTGACACCAAGTAACAAAGACATGCACTGATACCCAGTAACACAGACACACATCTGCACCAAGTAACAAAGACAGACTCTGATACCCAGTAACACAGACACACACTTACACCAAGTAACAAAGACATACACTGACACCAAGTAACAAAGACATAAACTGACACCCAGTAACACAGACACACACGGACACCAAGTAACAAAAACACACACTTACACCAGGTAACACAGACACACACTGACACCCAGTAACACAGACACACACTTACACCAAGTGACAAAGACATACACTGACACCAAGTAACAAAGACATACACTGATACCCAGTAACACAGACACACACTTACACCAAGTAACAAAGACATACACTGATACCCAGTAACACAGACACACACTTACACCAAGTAACACAGACATACACTGACATCAAGCAACAAAGACATACACTGATACCCAGTAACACAGGCACACACTTACACCAAGTAACAAAGACAGATACTGATACCCAGTAACACAGACTTACACTTACACCATGTAACAAAGACATACACTGACACCAGGTAACAAAGACATACACTGATACCCAGTAACACAGACACACACTTACACCAAGTAACAAAGACATACACTGGCACCAAGTAACAAAGACATAAACTGACACCAAGTAGCACAGACACACACGCACACCAAGTAACAAAGACACACACTTACACCAAGTAACACAGACACACACTGACACCCAGTAACACAGACACACACTTACACCAAGCAACAAAGACATACACTGACATCAAGTATTTTGACATACACTGACACCAATTAACAAAGACATACAGTGATACCCAGTAACACAGACAAACACTGACACCCAGTAACAAAGACATACACTGTCACCAAGTCACAAACACATACACTGAAACCAAGTAACAAAGACATACACTTACACCAAGTAACAAAGACATACACTGATACCCAGTAACACAGACTCACACTGACACCCAGTTAGAAACAAGCACTGACTCCCAGTAACACAGAAACACACTGACCCCTAGTAACAAAGACATGCGCTGATACCCAGTAACACAGACACACACTTACACCAAGTAACAAAGACATACATTGACACCAGGTAGCAAAGACATACATTGATACCCTGTAACACAGACACACACTTACACCAAGTAACAAAGACAGACACTGATACCCAGTAACACTGACACACACTTACACCAAGTAACAAAGACATAGACTTACACCAAGTAACAAAGACATACAGTGACACCAAGTAACAAAGACATACACTTACACCAAGTAACAAAGACATACACTGACAGCAAGTAACAAAGACATACACTGATACCCAGTAACACAGGCACACACTTACACCAAGTAACAAAGACATACACTGACACCAAGTAACAAAAGAATACACTTACACCAAGTAACAAAGACACACACTTACACCAAGTAACACAGACATACACTGACACCAAGTAACAAAGACAGACAATTACACCAAGCAACAAAGACATAGAGTTACACCAAGTATTTTGACATACACTGACACCAAGTGACAAAGACATACACTGATACCCAGTAACACAGACACACACTTACACCCAGTAACACAGACACACACTTACACAAAGTAACAAAGACATACACTGTCACCCAGTAACACAGACACACACTTACACCAAGTAACAAAGACATACACTGATACCAAGTAACAAAGACATACACTGATACCCAGTTTTACAGACACACACTTACACCAAGTAACAAAGACATACACTGATACCCAGTAACACAGACACACACTTACACCAAGTAACACAGACATACACTGACACAAAGTAACAAAGACATACACTGATACACAGTAACACAGACACACAGTTACACCAAGTAACACAGACATACACTGACACCAAGTAACACAGACATACACTGATACCCAGTAACACAGACGCACACTAACACCAAGTAACACAGACAATCACTGACACCAAGTAACAAAGACATACACTGATACCCAGTAACACAGACACACACTTACACCAAGTAACAAAGACATACACTGATACCCAGTAACACAGACACACACTTACACCAAGTAACACAGACATACACTGACACAAAGTAACAAAGACATACACTGATACCCAGTAACACAGACACACACTTACACCAAGTAACACAGACATGCACTGACACCAATAACACAGACATACACTGATACCCAGTAACACAGACACACACTTACACCAAGTAACACAGACATACACTGACACCAAGTAACAAAGACATACACTGACACCAAGTAACAAAGTCATACGCTTACAGCAAGTAACAAAGACACACACTTACACCAAGTAACACAGACGTACACTGACACCAAGTAACAAAGACAGACAATTACACCAAGTAACAAAGACATACACTTACACCAAGTATTTTGACATACACTGACACCAAGTAACAAAGACATACACTGATACCCAATAACACAGACACACACTTCCACCAAGTAACAAAGACAGACACTGACACCAAGTAACAAAGACATACACTGACACCAAGTCACAAATACATACACTGATACACAGTAACACAGACACACACTGACACCAAGTAACACAGACATACACTGACACCAAGTAACAAAGACATAGACTGATACCCAGTAACAGAGACACACACTTACACCAAGTAACAAAGACAGACACTGATACCCAGTAACACAGACACACACTTACAACAAGTAACAAAGACATACACTGACACACAGTAACAAAAACATACACTGACACCCAGTAACACAGACACACACGGTCACCAAGTAACAAAGACAGACACTTACTCCAAGTAACACAGATGCACACTGACACCCAGTAACAAAGACACACACTTACACCAAGTAACAAATACATACACTGATACCCAGTAGCAAAGGCACACACTTACACCAAGTAACACAGACATACACTGACACCACGTAACAAAGACATACACTGACACCAAGTAACAAAGACACACATTTACACTAAGTAACACAGACATACACTGACACCACGTAACAAAGACAGACAATTACACCAAGTAACAAAGACATACACTTCCACCAAGTATTTTGACAGACACTGACACCAAGTAACAAAGACATACACTGACACCCAGTAACACAGACACACACGGACACCAAGTAACAAAGACACACACTTACACTAAGTAACACAGACACATACTGACACCCAGCAACACAAACAAACACACTGACACCAATTAACACAGACATAAACTGACACCAAGTAACAAAGACATACACTGATCCCCAGTAACACAGGCACACACTGGGGGTGGTGTGGGGGGGTGCACATTGGCGCAGTGGTTAGCTCCGCAGCCTCACAGCTCCAGGGACACGTGTTCGATTCTGGGTACTGCCTGTGCGGAGCTTGCAATTTCTCCCTGTGTCTGCGTGGGTTTCCTCCGGGTGCTCCGGTTTCTTCCCACATGCCAAAGACTTGCAGGTTGATAGGTTAATTGGCCATTATAAATTGCCCCTAGTATAGGAAGGTGGTAGGGAAATATATAGGGACAGGTGGGGATGTGAGAGGAATACGGGATAAGTGTAGGATTAGTATAAATGGGTTGTTGATGGTCGGCACAGACTCGGTGGGCCCAAGGGCCCGTTTCAGCGCTGTTTCTCTAAACTAAACTATATACTGACACCTAGTGTGAAAAACACAGACTGACACCCAGTAACACACACCGATACACAATAACAAAGACATGCACTGACACCCAGGAACACAGACACACACTGACACCAAGTAACAAAGACACACACTTACACCAATAACAATGACATACACTGACACCAAGTCACAAAGAGACACACTTACACCAAGTAACAAAGACAAACAGTGATACCCAGTAACACAGACACACACTTACACAAAGTAACAAAGATATACACTGACACTCAGTAACAAAGACATACACTGTCACCAAGTCACAAACACAAACACTGAAACCAAGTAACAAAGACATACACTTACACCAAGTAACAAAGACATACACTGATACCCAGTAACACAGACACACACTGACACCCAGTTAGAAACATACACTGACCCCCAGTAACACAGAAACACACTGAACCCTAGTAACAAAGACATACACTGATACCCAGTAACACAGACACACACTTACACCAAGTAACAAAGACATACATTGACACCAGGTAACAAAGACATACATTGATACCCCGTAACACAGACACACACTTACACCAAGTAACAAAGACAGACACTGATACCCAGTAACACTGACACACACTTACACCAAGTAACAAAGACATAGACTTACACCAAGTAACAAAGACAGACACTGACACCAAGTAACAAAGACATTCACTTACACCAAGTAACAAAGACATACACTGACACCAAGTAACAAAGACATGCACTGATACCCAGTAACACAGGCACACACTTACACCAAGTAACAAAGACATACACTGACACCAAGTAACAAAAGAATACACTTACACCAAGTAACAAAGACACACACTTACACCAAGTAACACAGACATACACTGACACCAAGTAACAAAGACTGACAATTACACCGAGCAACAAAGACATACACTTACACCAAGTGTTTTGACATCCACTGACACCAAGTGACAAAGACATACACAGATACCCAGTAACACAGACACACACTTACACCCAGTAACACAGACACACACTTACACAAAGTAACAAAGACATACACGGACACCCAGTAACACAGACACAAACTTACACCAAGTAACAAAGACATACACTGATACCAAGTAACAAAGACATACACTGATACCCAGTAACACAGACACACACTTACACCAAGTAACAAAGACATACACTGATACCCAGTAACACAGACACACACTTACACCCAGTAACACAGACCTACACTGACACAAAGTAACAAAGACATACACTGATACCCAGGAACACAGACACACACTTACACCAAGTAACACAGATATACACTGACACCAAGTAACACAAACATACACTGATACCCAGTAACACAGACACACACTTACACCAAGTAACACAGACATACACTGACACCAAGTAACAAAGACATACACTGATACCCAGTAACACAGACACACACTTACACCAAGTCACAAAGACACACACTGACACCCAGTAACAAAGACATACACTGACACCAGGTATTTTGACATACACTGACACCAAGTAACAATGACATACACTGATACCCATTAACACAGGCACACACTTACCCCAAGTAACAAAGACATACACTGACACCCAGTAACAAAGACATACACTGACAGAGAGTCACAAAGACAGACACTGATACCCAGTAACACAGACACACCCTTACACCAAGTAACACAGACATACACTGACACCAAGTAACAAAGACATGCACTGATACCCAGTAACACAGACACACATCTGCACCAAGTAACAAAGACAGACACTGATACCCAGTAACACAGACACACACTGACACCCAGTAACAAAGACATACACTGACACCAAGTAACAAAGACATAAACTGACACCCAGTAACACAGTCACACACGGACACCAAGTAACAAAGACACACACTTACACCAAGTAACACAGACACACACTGACACCCAGTAACACAGACACACAATTCCACCAAGTAACAAAGACATACACTGACACCAAGTAACAAATACATACACTTACACCAAGTAACAAAGACATACACTGACACCAGGTAACAAAGACATACACTGATACCCAGTAACACAGGCACACACTTACACCAAGTAACAAAGACATACACTGACACCAAGTAACAAAAGAATACACTTACACCAATTAACAAAGACACACACTTACACCAAGTAACACAGACATACACTGACACCAACTAACAAATACAGCCAATTACACCAAGCAGCAAAGACATACACTTACACCAAGTATTTTGACATACACTGACACCAAGTGACAAAGACTTACACTGATACCCAGTAACACAGACACACACTTACACCCAGTAACACAGACACACACTTACACAAAGTAACAAAGACATACACGGACACCCAGTAACACAGACACACACTTACACCAAGTAACACAGACATACACTGACACAAAGTAACAAAGACCTGCACTGATACCCAGTAACACAGACACACACTTACACCAAGTAACACAGACATACACTGACACCAAGTAACACAAACATACACTGATACACAGTCACACAGACACACACTTACACCAAGTAACACAGACATACACTGACACCAAGTAACAAAGACATACACTGATACCCAGTATCACAGACACACACTTACACCAAGTAACAAAGACATACACTGACACCTAATCACAAAGACACACACTGACACCCAGTAACAAAGACATACACTGACACCAGGTATTTTGACATACACTGACACCAAGTCACAAAGACACACACTGACACCCAGTAACACAGACACACATCTGCACCAAGTAACAAAGACAGACTCTGATACCCAGTAACACAGACACACACTTACAGCAAGTAACAAAGACATACACTGACACCAAGTAACAAAGACATAAACTGACACCCAGTAACACAGACACACAGGGACACCAAGTAACAAAGACACACACTTACACCAAGTAACACAGACACACACTGACACCCAGTAACACAGACACACACTTACACCAAGTAACAAAGACATACACTGACACCAAGTAACAAAGACATACACTGATACCCAGTAACACAGGCACACACCCACACCAAGTAACAAAGACATACACTGACACCAAGTAACAAAAGCATACACTTACACCAAGTAACAAAGACACACACTTACGCAAAGTAACAAAGACATACACTGATACCAAGTAACAAAGACATACACTGATACCCAGTAACACAGACACACACTTACACCAAGTAACAAAGACATACACTGATACCCAGTAACACAGACACACACTTACACCAAGTAACACAGACATACACTGACATCAAGCAACAAAGACATACACTGATACCCAGTAACACAGGCACACACTTACACCAAGTAACAAAGACATACACCGATACCCAGTAACACAGACACACACTTACACCATGTAACAAAGACATACACTGACACCAGGTAACAAAGACATACACTGATACCCAGTAACACAGACACACACTTACACCAAGTAACAAAGGCATACACTGACACCAAGTAACAAAGACATAAACTGACACCAAGTAACACAGACACACACGCACACCAAGTAACAAAGACACACACTTACACCAAGTAACACAGACACACACTGACACCCAGTAACACAGACACACACTTACACCAAGCAACAAAGACATACACTGACATCAAGTATTTTGACATACACTGACACCAATTAACAAAGACATACACTGATACCCAGGAACACAGACACACACTTACACCCAGTAACAAAGACATACACTGACACCAAGTAACAAAACATACACTTACACCAAGTAACAAAGACACACACTTACACCAAGTAACACAGACATACACTGACACCAAGGAACAATCACAGACAATTACACCAAGTAACAAAGACATACACTGACACCAAGTAACAAAGACATACACTGATACCCAGTAACACAGGCACACACTTACACCAAGTAACAAAGACATACACTGACACCAAGTAACAAAAGAATACACTTACACCAATTAACAAAGACACACACTTACACCAAGTAACACAGACATACACTGACACCAACTAACAAAGACAGCCAATTACACCAAGCAGCAAAGACATACACTTACACCAAGTATTTTGACATACACTGACACCAAGTGACAAAGACTTATACTGATACCCAGTAACACAGACACACACTTACACCCAGTAACACAGACACACACTTACACCCAGTAACACAGACACACACTTACACAAAGTAACAAAGACATACACGGACACCCAGTAACACAGACACACACTTACACCAAGTAACACAGACATGCACTGACACAAAGTAACAAAGACCTGCACTGATACCCAGTAACACAGACACACACTTACACCAAGTAACACAGACATACACTGACACCAAGTAACACAAACATACACTGATACCCAGTCACACAGACACACACTTACACCAAGTAACACAGACATACACTGACTCCAAGTAACAAAGACATACACTGTTACCCAGTATCACAGACACACACTTACACCAAGTAACAAAGACATACACTGACACCTCATCACAAAGACACACACTGACACCCAGTAACAAAGACATACACTGACACCAGGTATTTTGACATACACTGACACCAAGTAACAATGACATAAACTGATACCCAGTAACACAGGCACCCACTTACACCAAGTAACAAAGACATACACTGACACCAAGTCACAAAGACACACACTGACACCCAGTAACACAGACACACATCTGCACCAAGGAACAAAGACAGACTCTGATACCCAGTAACACAGACACACACTTACACCAAGTAACAAAGACATACACTGACACCAAGTAACAAAGACATAAACTGACACCCAGTAACACAGACACACACGGACACCAAGTAACAAAGACACACACTTACACCAAGTTACACAGACACACACTGACACCCAGTAACACAGACACACACTTACACCAAGTAACAAAGACATACAATGACACCAAGTAACAAAGACATACACTGATACCCAGTAACACAGGCACACACCCACACCAAGTAACAAAGACATACACTGACACCAAGTAACAAAAGCATACACTTACACCAAGTAACAAAGACACACACTTACGCCAAGTAACAAAGACATACACTGATACCAAGTAACAAAGACATATACTGATACCCAGTAACACAGACACACACTTACACCAAGTAACAAAGACATACACTGATACCCAGTAACACAGACACACACTTACACCAAGTAACACAGACATACACTGACATCAAGCAACAAAGACATACACTGATACCCAGTAACACAGGCACACACTTACACCAAGTAACAAAGACATACACCGATACCCAGTAACACAGACACACACTTACACCATGTAACAAAGACATACACTGACACCAGGTAACAAAGACATACACTGATACCCAGTAACACAGACACACACTTACACCAAGTAACAAAGGCATACACTGACACCAAGTAACAAAGACATAAACTGACACCAAGTAACACAGACACACACGCACACCAAGTTACAAAGACACACACTTACACCAAGTAACACAGACACACACTGACACCCAGTAACACAGACACACACTTACACCAAGCAACAAAGACATACACTGACATCAAGTATTTTGACATACACTGACACCAATTAACAAAGACATACACTGATACCCAGTAACACAGACACACACTTACACCCAGTAACAAAGACATACACTGACACCAAGTAACAAAAGCATACACTTACACCAAGTAACAAAGACACACACTTACACCAAGTAACAAATACACACACTTACACCAAGTAACACAGACATACACTGACACCAAGGAACAATCACAGACAATTACACCAAGTAACAAAGACATACACTGACACCAAGTAACAAAGTCATACACTGGTACCCAGTAACACAGACACACACTTACACCAAGTAACAAAGACATACACTGATACCCAGTAACAGAGACACACACGGACACCAAGTAACAAAGACATACACTTACACCAAGTAACAAAGACATACACTGACACCAAGTAACAAAGACATACACTGGTACCCAGTAACACAGACACACACTTACACCAAGTAACAAAGACAGATACTGATACCCAGAAACACAGACACACACGGACACCAAGTAACAAAGACATACACTTACACCAAGTAACGAACACATACACTGACACCAAGTAACAAAGACATACACTGGGACCCAGTAACACAGACACACACTTACAACAAGTAACAAAGACATACACTGATACCCAGTAACAGAGACACACACTTAAACCATGTAACACAGACATACGCTTACACCAAGTAACAAAGACACACACTTACACCAAGTAACACAGACATACACTGACACCAAGTAACAAAGACATACACTGATACCCAGTAACACAGACATACATTTACACCAAGTAACAAAGACATACACTGACACCCAGTAACACAGACACACACGGACTCCAAGTAACAAAGACACACACTTACACCAAGTAACACAGACACACACAGACACCCAGTAACACAGACACACACTTACACCAAGTAACACAGACATACACTGACACCAAGTAACAAAGACATACACTGATACCCAATAACACAGGCACACACTTACACCAAGTAACACAGTCATACACTGACACCAAGTAACAAACACATTCACTGAAATCAAGTAAGAAAGACATACACTTACACCAAGTAACAAAGACACACACTTACACCAAGTAACACAGACATACACTGACACCAAGTAACAAAGACACACACTGACACCCAGTAACAAAGACATACACCGACAGCAAATCACAAAGACATACACTGATACCCAGTAACACAGACAAACACTTACAACAAGTAAGACAGACATACACTGACACCAAATAACAAAGATATACACTGATACCCAGTAACACAGACACACACTTACACCAAGTAACAAAGACAGACACTGATACTCAGTAACACAGACACACACTTACACGAAGTAACAAAGACATACACTGACACCCAGTAACACAGACATACACTTACACCAAGTAACAAAGACATACACTGACACCAAGTAACAAAGACATACACTGGTACCCAGTAACACAGACACACACTTACACCAAGTAACAAAGACAGATACTGATACCCAGTAACACAGACACACACGGACACCAAGTAACAAAGACATACACTTACACCAAGTAACAAAGACATACACTGACACCAAGTAACAAAGACATACACTGCTACCCAGTAACACAGACACACACTTACACCAAGTAACAAAGACATACACTGCTACCCAGTAACAGAGACACACACTTAAACCATGTAAAACAGACATACGCTTACACCAAGTAACAAAGACACACACTTACACCAAGTAACACAGACATACACTGACACCAAGTAACAAAGACATACACTGATACCCAGTAACACAGACATACATTTACACCAAGTAACAAAGACATACACTGACACCCAGTAACACAGACACACACGGACTCCAAGTAACAAAGACACACACTTACACCAAGTAACACAGACACACACAGACACCCAGTAACACAGACACACACTTACACCAAGTAACACAGACATACACTGACACCAAGTAACAAAGACATACACTGATACCCAGTAACACAGGCACACACTTACACCAAGTAACACAGTCAAACACTGACACCAAGTAACAAACACATTCACTGAAATCAAGTAAGAAAGACATACACTTACACCAAGTAACAAAGACACACACTTACACCAAGTAACACAGACATACACTGACACCAAGTAACAAAGACACACACTGACACCCAGTAACAAAGACATACACCGACAGCAAATCACAAAGACATACACTGATACCCAGTAACACAGACAAACACTTACAACAAGTAAGACAGACATACACTGACACCAAGTAACAAAGACATACACTTACACCAAGTTCCACCGACATACACTGACACCAAGTAACAAAGACATACACTGATACCCAGTGACACAGACACACACTTACACCAAGTAACACAGACATACACTGACACCCAGTAACAAAAACATACACTGACACCCAGTAACACAGACACACACGGACACCAAGTAACAAAGACACACACTTACACCAAGTAACACAGACACACACTGACACCCAGTAACACAGACGCACACATACACCAAGTAACAAAGACATACACTGACACCAAGTAACAAAGACATACACTTACACCAAGTAACAAAGACACACACTTACACCAAGTAACACAGACATACACTGACACCAAGTAACAAAGATATACACTGATACCCAGTAACACAGACACACACTTACACCAAGTAACAAAGACAGACACTGATACTCAGTAACACAGACACACACTTACACGAAGTAACAAAGACATACACTGACACCCAGTAACACAGACATACACTTACACCAAGTAACAAAGACATACACTGACACCAAGTAACAAAGACATACACTGGTACCCAGTAACACAGACACACACTTACACCAAGTAACAAAGACAGATACTGATACCCAGTAACACAGACGCACACGGACACCAAGTAACAAAGACATACACTTACACCAAGTAACAAAGACATACACTGACACCAAGTAACAAAGACATACACTGCTACCCAGTAACACAGACACACACTTACACCAGGTAACAAAGACATACACTGATACCCAGTAACAGAGACACACACTTAAACCATGTAAAACAGACATACGCTTACACCAAGTAACAAAGACACACACTTACACCAAGTAACACAGACATACACTGACACCAAGTAACAAAGACATACACTGATACCCAGTAACACAGACATACATTTACACCAAGTAACAAAGACATACACTGACACCCAGTAACACAGACACTCACGGACTCCAAGTAACAAAGACACACACTTACACCAAGTAACACAGACACACACAGACACCCAGTAACACAGACACACACTTACACCAAGTAACACAGACATACACTGACACCAAGTAACAAAGACATACACTGATACCCAGTAACACAGGCACACACTTACACCAAGTAACACAGTCAAACACTGACACCAAGTAACAAACACATTCACTGAAATCAAGTAAGAAAGACATACACTTACACCAAGTAACAAAGACACACACTTACACCAAGTAACACAGACATACACTGACACCAAGTAACAAAGACACACACTGACACCCAGTAACAAAGACATACACCGACAGCAAATCACAAAGACATACACTGATACCCAGTAACACAGACAAACACTTACAACAAGTAAGACAGACATACACTGACACCAAGTAACAAAGACATACACTTACACCAAGTTCCACCGACATACACTGACACCAAGTAACAAATACATACACTGATACCCAGTGACACAGACACACACTTACACCAAGTAACACAGACATACACTGACACCCAGTAACAAAAACATACACTGACACCCAGTAACACAGACACACACGGACACCAAGTAACAAAGACACACACTTACACCAAGTAACACAGACACACACTGACACCCAGTAACACAGACGCACACATACACCAAGTAACAAAGACATACACTGACACCAAGTAACAAAGACATACACTTACACCAAGTAACAAAGACACACACTTACACCAAGTAACACAGACATACACTGACACCAAGTGACAAAGACAGACAATTACACCAAGTAACAAAGACTCACCCTTACACCAAGTATATTGACATACACTGACACCAAGTAACAAAGAGATACACTGACACCCAATAACACAGACACACACTTACACCAAGGAACAAAGACATACACTGACACCAAGTCACAAAGACACACACTGACAACAAGCAACAAAGACATACACTGATACCCAAGAACACAGACACACACTTACACCAAATAACAAAGACAGACACTGATACTCAGTAACACAGACACACACTTACACCAAGTTACACAGACATACACTGACACCAAGTAACAAAGACAGACACTGATACCCAGTAACACAGACACACACCTACACCTATTAACAAAGACATACACTGACACCCAGTAACAAAGACATACACTGACACCCAGTAACACAGATACACACGGACACCAAGTAACAAAGACACACACTTACACCAAGTAACACAGATACACACTGACACCCAGTAACACAGACACACACTTACACCAAGTAACAAAGACAGACACTGATACCCAGTAACACAGACACACATTTACACCAATTAACAAAGACATACACAGACGCCCAGTAAGAAAGACATACACTGACACCCAGTAACACAGATACACACGGACAACAAGTAACAAAGACACACACTTACACCAAGTAACATAGATACACACTGACACCCAGTAACACAGACACGCACTTACACCAAGTAACATAGACATACACTGACACCAAGTAACAAAGACGTACACTGATACCCAGTAACACAGGCACACACTTACACCAAGTAACACAGACATACACTTACACCAAGCAACAAAGACACACATTTACACCAAGTAACACAGACATACACTGACACCAAGGAACAAAGACAGACAATTACACCAAGTAACAAAGACACACACTTACACCAAGTATTTTGACATACGCTGACACCAAGTAACAATGACATACACTGATAGCCAATAACACAGACACAAACTTACACCAAGCAACAAAGACATACACTGACACCAAGTCACAAAGACTCACACTGACACCCAGTACCAAAGACATACACTGACACCAAGTCACAAAGACATACACTGATACCCAGTAACACAGACACACACTTACACCAAGTAAGACAGACATACACTGACACCAAGCAACAAAGACATACACTGTTACCCAAGAACACAGAGACACACTTACACCAAGTAGCAAAGACAGACACTGATACCCAGGAACACAGACAAACACTTACACCAATTAAGACAGACATACACTTACACCAAGTAACAAAGAATATACTGACACCCAGTTACAAAGACATAGACAGACACCCAGTAACACAGATGCACACGGACACCAACTAACAAAGACACACACTTACACCAAGTAACACAGATACACACAGACACCCAGTAACACAGACACACACTTACACCAAGTAACATAGACATACACTGACACCAAATAACAAAGACATAAACTGATACCCAGTAACACAGGCACACACTTACACCATGTAACACAGACATACACTTTCACCAAGTAACAAAGACAGACAATTACATCAAGTAACAAAGACATACACTTACACCAAGTAACAAAGACACTCACTGACACCAAGTAACACAGACATACACTGACATCAAGTAACAAAGACAGACAATTACACCAAGTAACAAAGACACACACTTACACCAAGTATTTTGACATACACTGACACCAAGTAACAATGACATACACTGACACCAAGTCACAAAGACACACACTGACACCCAGGAACAAAGACATACAATGATACCCAGTAACTCAAACACACACTTACACCAAGTAAGACAGACATACACTGACACCAAGCAACAAAGACATACACTGATACCCAATAACACAGACACACACTTACACCAAGTAACAAAGACATACACTGACACGAAGTCAGAAAGACACACACTGACACCCAGGAACAAAGACATACACTGACACCAAGTCACAAAGACATACACTGATACCCAGTAACACAGACACACACTTACACCAAGTAAGACGGACATACACTGACACCAAGTCACAAAGACACACACTGACATTTTGCAACAAAGACATACACTGACACAAAGTCACAAAGACATACACTGATACCCAGTAACACAGACACACACTTACACCAAGTAGCACAGACATACACTGACACCAAGTAACAAAGACATACACTGATACCCAGAAACACAGACACACACTTACACCAAGTAACAAAGACAGACACTGATACCCAGTAACACAGACACACACTTGCACCAAGTAACAAAGACATACACTGACACCAAGTAACAAAGATATAAACTGAAACCCAGCAACACAGACACACACGGACACCAAGTAACAAAGACACACACTTACACCTAGTAACACTGACACACACTGACACCCAGTAACACAGACACACACTTACACCAAGTAACAAAGAAATACAATGACACCAAGTAACAAAGACATACACTTACACCAAGTAACAAAGACATACAATGACACCAAGTAACAAAGACATACACTTACACCAAGTAACAAAGACATACACTGACACCAAGTAACAAAGACACACACTTACACCAAGTAACACAGACATACACTGACACCAAGTAACAAAGACAGACAATTACACCAAGCAACAAAGACGTACACTTACACCAAGTATTTTGACATACACTGACACCAAGTAACAAAGACATACACTGATACCCAGTAACACAGACACACACTTACACCCAGTAACACAGACACACACTTACACGAAGTAACAAAGACATACACTTACACCCAGTAACACAGACACACACTAACACCAAGTAACAAAGCCATACACTGTCACCAAGTAACAAAGACAGACACTGATACCCAGTAACACAGACACACACTTACACCAAGTAACAAAGACATACACTGATACCCAGTAACACAGACACACACTTACACCAAGTAACACAGACATACACTGACACCAAGTAACAAAGACATACCCACTGATACCCAGTAACACAGGCACACACTTACACGAAGTAACAAAGACAGATACTGATACCCAGTAACACAGACACACACTTACACCATGTAACAAAGACATACACTGACACCAGGTAACAAAGACATACACTGACACCCAGTAACATAGACACACACGGACAACAAGTAACAATGACATACACTGACACCAAGTAACAAAGACATACACTTACACCAAGTAACAAAGACATACACTGACACCAAGTAACAAAGACATACACTGACACCCAGTAACACAGACACACACTTACACCAAGTAACAAAGACACACACTGAAACCCAGTAACACAGACACACACATACACCATGTAACACAGACAGACACTGACACCAAGTAACAAAGACATACACTGACACGAGGTAACAAAGACATACACTTACACCAAGTAGCAAAGACATACACTGACACCAAGTAACAAAGACCTACACTGATACACAGGAACACAGACACACATTTACACCAAGTAACAAAGACATACACTGATACCCAGTAACAGGAATACACACTTACACCATGTAACACAGATATACGCTTACACCAAGTAACAAAGACACTCACTTACACCAAGTAACACAGATATACACTGATACCAGGTAACAAAGACAGACACTGACACCAAGTAACAAAGACATACACTGATACCCAGTAACACAGACACACACTTACACCAAGTAACACAGACATACACTGACACCAAGTAACAAAGACATACACTGATACCCAGTAACACAGGCACAAGCTTACACCAAGTAACAAAGACAGATACTGATACCCAGTAACACAGACACACACTTACACCATGTAACAAAGACATACACTGACACAAGGTAACAAATACATACACTGACACCCAGTAACACAGACACACACGGACAACAAGTAACAAAGACATACGCTGACACCAAGTAACAAAGAAATACACTTGCACCAATTAACAAAGACAGACACTGACACCAAGGAACAAAGACATACACTGTCACCCAGTAACACAGACACACACTTACACCAAGTAACAAAGACACACACTGAAACCCAGTAACACAGACACACACATACACCATGTAACACAGACAGACACTGACACCAAGTAACAAAGACATACACTGACACCAGGTAACAAAGACATACACTTACACCAAGTAGCAAAGACATACACTGACACCAAGTAACAAAGACCTACACTGATACACAGTAACACAGACACACATTTACACCAAGTAACAAAGACATACACTGATACCCAGTAACAGAAACACACACTTACACCATGTAACACAGATGTACGCTTACACCATGTAACAAAGACACTCACTTACACCAAGTAACACAGATATACACTGATACCAGGTAACAAAGACAGACAATTACACCAAGTAACAAAGACATACACTTACACCAAGTATTTTGACATGCACTGACACCAAGTAACAAAGACATACACTGATACCCAGTAACACAGACATACACGTACACCAAGTAACAAAGGCATACACTGACACCAAGTCACAAAAACACACACTGACACCCAGTAACAAAGACATACACTGACACCAGGTCACAAAGACATACACTGATACCAAGAAACACAGTCACAC
This sequence comes from Heterodontus francisci, assembly GCF_036365525.1. Classification (NCBI taxonomy): domain Eukaryota; kingdom Metazoa; phylum Chordata; class Chondrichthyes; order Heterodontiformes; family Heterodontidae; genus Heterodontus; species Heterodontus francisci. Next base: position 1,564,437 of record NW_027141712.1, on the reverse strand, counting down.
ACTTACACCAAGTAACACAGACATACACTGTCACCAAGTAACAAAGACATACACTGATACCCAGTAACAAAGACAAACACTGACACCCAGTAACACAGACACACACGGACACCAAGTAACAAAGACACACACTTACACCAAGTAACACAGACACACACAGACACCCAGTAACACAGACACACACTTACACCAAGTAACACAGACACACACTTACACCAAGTAACACAGACATACACTGACACCAAGTAACAAAGACAGACAATTACACCAAGCAACAAAGACGTACACTTACACCAAGTATTTTGACATACACTGACACCAAGTAACAAAGACATACACTGATACCCAGTAACACAGACACACACCTACACCCAGTAACACAGACACACACTTACACGAAGTAACAAAGACATACACTTACACCCAGTAACACAGACTCACACTAACACCAAGTAACAAAGCCATACACTGTCACCAAGTAACAAAGACATACACTGATACCCAGTAACACAGACACACACTTACACCAAGTAACAAAGACATACACTGATACCCAGTAACACAGACACACACTTACACCAATTAACACAGACATACACTGACACCAAGTAACAAAGACATACCCACTGATACCCAGTAACACAGGCACACACTTACACCAAGTAACAAAGACAGATACTGATACCCAGTAACACAGACACACACTTACACCATGTAACAAAGACATACACTGACACCAGGTAACAAAGACATACACTGACACCCAGTAACACAGACACACACGGACAACAAGTAACAAAGACATACACTGACACCAAGTAACAAAGACATACACTTACACCAAGTAACAAAGACATACACTGACACCAAGTAACAAAGACATACACTGACACCCAGTAACACAGACACACACTTACACCAAGTAACAAAGACACACACTGAAACCCAGTAACACAGACACACACATACACCATGTAACACAGACAGACACTGACACCAAGTAACAAAGACATACACTGACACGAGGTAACAAAGACATACACTTACACCAAGTAGCAAAGACATACACTGACACCAAGTAACAAAGACCTACACTGATACACAGGAACACAGACACACATTTACACCAAGTAACAAAGACATACACTGATACCCAGTAACAGGAATACACACTTACACCATGTAACACAGATATACGCTTACACCAAGTAACAAAGACACTCACTTACACCAGGTAACACAGATATACACTGATACCAGGTAACAAAGACAGACACTGACACCAAGTAACAAAGACATACACTGATACCCAGTAACACAGACACACACTTACACCAAGTAACACAGACATACACTGACACCAAGTAACAAAGACATACACTGATACCCAGTAACACAGGCACAAGCTTACACCAAGTAACAAAGACAGATACTGATACCCAGTAACACAGACACACACTTACACCATGTAACAAAGACATACACTGACACCAGGTAACAAATACATACACTGACACCCAGTAACACAGACACACACGGACAACAAGTAACAAAGACATACGCTGACACCAAGTAACAAAGAAATACACTTGCACCAATTAACAAAGACAGACACTGACACCAAGTAACAAAGACATACACTGACACCCAGTAACACAGACACACACTTACACCAAGTAACAAAGACACACACTGAAACCCAGTAACACAGACACACACATACACCATGTAACACAGACAGACACTGACACCAAGTAACAAAGACATACACTGACACCAGGTAACAAAGACATACACTTACACCAAGTAGCAAAGACATACACTGACACCAAGTAACAAAGACCTACACTGATACACAGTAACACAGACACACATTTACACCAAGTAACAAAGACATACACTGATACCCAGTAACAGAAACACACACTTACACCATGTAACACAGATGTACGCTTACACCATGTAACAAAGACACTCACTTACACCAAGTAACACAGATATACACTGATACCAGGTAACAAAGACAGACAATTACACCAAGTAACAAAGACATACACTTACACCAAGTATTTTGACATGCACTGACACCAAGTAACAAAGACATACACTGATACCCAGTAACACAGACATACACGTACACCAAGTAACAAAGGCATACACTGACACCAAGTCACAAAAACACACACTGACACCCAGTAACAAAGACATACACTGACACCAAGTCACAAAGACATACACTGATACCAAGAAACACAGTCACACACTTACACCAAGTAACACAGACATACACTGTCACCAAGTAACAAAGACATACACTGATACCCAGTAACAAAGACAAACACTGACACCCAGTAACACAGACACACACGGACACCAAGTAACAAAGACACACACTTACACCAAGTAACACAGACACACACAGACACCCAGTAACACAGACACACACTTACACCAAGTAACACAGACACACACTTACACCAAGTAACACAGACATACACTGACACCAAGTAACAAAGACAGACAATTACACCAAGCAACAAAGACGTACACTTACACCAAGTATTTTGACATACACTGACACCAAGTAACAAAGACATACACTGATACCCAGTAACACAGACACACACTTACACCCAGTAACACAGACACACACTTACACGAAGTAACAAAGACATACACTTACACCCAGTAACACAGACACACACTAACACCAAGTAACAAAGCCATACACTGTCACCAAGTAACAAAGACATACACTGATACCCAGTAACACAGACACACACTTACACCAAGTAACAAAGACATACACTGATACCCAGTAACACAGACACACACTTACACCAAGTAACACAGACATACACTGACACCAAGTAACAAAGACATACACTGATACCCAGTAACACAGGCACACACTTACACCAAGTAACAAAGACAGATACTGATACCCAGTAACACAGACACACACTTACACCATGTAACAAAGACATACACTGACACCAGGTAACAAAGACATACACTGACACTCAGTAACACAGACACACACGGACAACAAGTAACAAAGACATACACTGACACCAAGTAACAAAGACATACACTTACACCAAGTAACAAAGACATACACTGACACCAAGTAACAAAGACATACACTGACACCCAGTAACACAGACACACACTTACACCAAGTAACAAAGACACACACTGAAACCCAGTAACACAGACACACACATACACCATGTAACACAGACAGACACTGACACCAAGTAACAAAGACATACACTGACACGAGGTAACAAAGACATACACTTACACAAAGTAGCAAAGACATACACTGACACCAAGTAACAAAGACCTACACTGATACACAGGAACACAGACACACATTTACACCAAGTAACAAAGACATACACTGATACCCAGTAACAGGAATACACACTTACACCATGTAACACAGATATACGCTTACACCAAGTAACAAAGACACTCACTTACACCAAGTAACACAGATATACACTGATACCAGGTAACAAAGACAGACACTGACACCAAGTAACAAAGACATACACTGATACCCAGTAACACAGACACACACTTACACCAAGTAACACAGACATACACTGACACCAAGTAACAAAGACATACAGTGATACCCAGTAACACAGGCACACACTTACACCAAGTAACAAAGACAGATACTGATATCCAGTAACACAGACACACACTTACACCATGTAACAAAGACATACACTGACACCAGGTAACAAATACATACACTGACACCCAGTAACACAGACACACACGGACAACAAGTAACAAAGACATACGCTGACACCAAGAAACAAAGAAATACACTTGCACCAAGTAACAAAGACAGACAATGACACCAAGTAACAAAGACATACACTGACACCCAGTAACACAGACACACACTTACACCAAGTAACAAAGACACACACTGAAACCCAGTAACACAGACACACACATACACCATGTAACACAGACAGACACTGACACCAAGTAACAAAGACATACACTGACACCAGGTAACAAAGACATACACTTACACCAAGTAGCAAAGACATACACTGACACCAAGTAACAAAGACCTACACTGATACACAGTAACACAGACACACATTTACACCAAGTAACAAAGACATACACTGATACCCAGTAACAGAAACACACACTTACACCATGTAACACAGATGTACGCTTACACCATGTAACAAAGACACTCACTTACACCAAGTAACACAGATATACACTGATACCAGGTAACAAAGACAGACAATTACACCAAGTAACAAAGACATACACTTACACCAAGTATTTTGACATGCACTGACACCAAGTAACAAAGACATACACTGATACCCAGTAACACAGACATACACGTACACCAAGTAACAAAGGCATACACTGACACCAAGTCACAAAAACACACACTAACACCCAGTAACACAGTCACACACTTACACCAAGTAACACAGACATACACTGTCACCAAGTAACAAAGACATACACTGATACCCAGTAACAAAGACAAACACTGACACCCAGTAACACAGACACACACGGACACCAAGTAACAAAGACAAACACTTACACCAAGTAGCACAGACACACACTGACACCCAGTAACACAGACACACACTTGCACCAAGTAACACAGACATACACTGACACCAAGTAACAAAGACATACACTGATACCCAGTAACACAGGCACACACTTACACCAAGTAACACAGGCATACACTGACACCAAGTAACAAAGACATACATTGACACCAGGTAACAAAGACATACACTTACACCAAGTAACAAAGACACACACTTACACCACGAAACACAGACATACACTGACACCAATTAACAAAGACATACACTGATACCCAGTAACACAGACACACACTTACACCAAGGAACAAAGACATACACTGACACCAAGTCACAAAGACACACACTGACACCCAGTAACAAAGACATACACTGACACCAAGTCACAAAGACATACACTGATACGCAGTAACACAGACACACAATTACACCAAGTAAGACAGACATACACTGACACCAAGTAACAAGATATACACTGATACCCAGTAACACGGACACACACTTACACCAAGTAACAAAGAATACACTGACACTCAGTAACAAATGCATACACTGACACCCAGTAACACAGACACACACTTACACCAAGTAACAAGGACATACACTGACACCAAGTAACAAAGACATACACTTACACCAAGTGCCACAGACTTACACTGACACCAAGTAACAAAGACATACACTGATACCCAGGAACACAGACACACACTTACACCAAGTAACATAGACATACACTGACACCAAGTAACAAAGACATACACTGATACCCAGTAACACAGACACACACTTACACCAAGTTACAAAGACAGACACTGATATCCATTAACACAGACACACACTTACACCAATTAATAAAGAAATACACTGACACACAGGAACAAAGTCATGCACTGACACCCAGTAACACAGACACACACGGACACCAAGTAACAAAGACACACACTTACACCAAGTAACACAGATACACACTGACACCAAGTAACAAAGACATTCACTTACACCAAGTATTTTGACATACACTGACACCAAGTAACAAAGACATACACTGATACCCCGTAACACAGGCACACACTTACACCAAGTAACACAGACATACAATGACACAAAGTAACAAAGACATACACTGATACCCAGTAACACAGGCACACACTTACACCAAGTAACAAAGACACACACTGACACCAAGTAACAAAGACATTCACTTACACCAAGTATTTTGACATACACTGACACCAAGTAACAAAGACATACACTGATACCCAGTAACACAGGCACACACTTACACCAAGTAACACAGACATACAATGACACCAAGTAACAAAGACATACACTGACACCAAGTAACAAAGACATACACTTACACCAAGTAGCAAAGACATACACTTACACCAAGTAGCACAGACACACACTGACACCCAGTAACACAGACACACACTTGCAACAAGTAACACAGACATACACTGACAACAAGTAACAAAGACATACACTGATACCCAGTAACACAGGCACACACTTACACCAAGTAACACAGACATACACTGACACCAAGTAACAAAGACATACACTGACACCAAGTAACAAAGACATACACTTACACCAAGTAACAAAGACACACACTTACACCAAGTAACACAGACATACACTGACAACAAGTAACAAAGACATACACTGATACCCAGTAACACAGACACACACTTACACCAAGTAACAAAGACATACACTGACACCAGGTAACAAAGACATACACTTACACCAAGTAGCAAAGACATACACTGACACCAAGTAACAAAGACCTACACTGATACACAGTAACACAGACACACATTTACACCAAGTAACAAAGACATACACTGATACCCAGTAACAGAAACACTCACTTACACCATGTAAAACAGATATACGCTTACACCAAGTAACAAAGACACTCACTTACACCAAGTAACACAGATATACACTGATACCAGGTAACAAAGACAGACAATTACACCAAGTAACAAAGACATACACTTACAACAAGTATTTTGACATGCACTGACACCAAGTAACAAAGACATACACTGATACCCAGTAACACAGACATACACGTACACCAAGTAACAAAGGCATACACTGACACCAAGTCACAAAAACACACACTGACACCCAGTAACAAAGGCATACACTGACACCAAGTCACAAAGACATACACTGATACCAAGAAACACAGTCAGACACTTACACCAAGTAACACAGACATACACTGTCACCAAGTAACAAAGACATACACTGATACCCAGTAACAAAGACATACACTGACTCCCAGTAACACAGACACACACGGACACCAAGTAACAAAGACAAACACTTACACCAAGTAGCACAGACACACACTGACACCCAGTAACACAGACACACACTTGCACCAAGTAACACCAAGTGCTTGGACTCAGAGAAAATGGGTGAGATTCTAAACGAGTACTTTGCATCGGTATTCGCCGAGGAGAGGGACATGACGGATGTTGAGGTTAGGAACAGATGTTTGATTACTCTAGGTCAAGTCGGCATAAGGAGGGAGGATGTGTTGGGTATTCTAAAGGGCATTAAGGTGGACAAGTCCCCAGGTCCGGATGGGATCTATCCCAGGTTACTGAGGGAAGCGAGAGAGGAAATAGCTGGGGCCTTAACAGACATCTTTGAAGCATCCTTAAACACGGGTGAGGTCCCGGAGGACTGGAGAATTGCTAATGTTGTCCCCTTGTTTAAGAAGGGTAGCAGGGATAATCCAGGTAATTATAGACCGGTGAGCCTGACGTCAGTGGTAGGGAAGCTGCTGGAGAAGATACTGAGGGATAGGATCTATTCCCATTTGGAAGAAAATGGGCTCATCAGTGATAGGCAACATGGTTTTGTGCAGGGAAGGTCATGTCTTACCAACTAAATAGAATTCTTTGAGGAAGTGACAAAGTTGATTGATGAGGGAAGGGCTGTCGATGTCATATACATGGACTTCAGTAAGGCGTTTGATAAGGTTCCCCATGGCAGGCTGATGGAGAAAATGAAGGCGCTTGGGGTCCAAGGTGTACTAGCTCGATGGATAAAGAACTGGCTGGGCAACAGGAGACAGAGAGTAGCAGTAGAAGGGAGTTTCTCAAAATGGAGACGTGTGACCAGTGGTGTTCCACAGGGATCCGTGCTGGGACCACTGTTGTTTGTGATATACATTAATGATTTGGAGGAAAGTATAGGTGGACTGATTAGCAAATTTGCAGACGACACTAAGATTGGTGGAGTAGCAGATAGTGAAGGGGACTGTCAGAGAATACAGCAGAATATAGATAGATTGGAGAGTTGGGCAGAGAAATGGCAGATGGAGTTCAATCAGGGCAAATGCGAGGTGATGCATTTTGGAAAATCCAATTCAAGAGTGAACTATACAGTAAATGGAAATGTCCTGGGGAAAATTGATGTCCAGAGAGATTTGGGTGTTCAGGTCCACTGTTCCCTGAAGGTGGCAACGCAGGTAAATAGAGTGGTCAAGAAGGCATACGGCATGCTTTCCTTCATCGGACGGGGCATTGAGTACAAGAGTTGGCAGGTCATGTTACAGTTGTATAGGACTTTGGTTCGGCCACATTTGGAATACTGCGTACAGTTCTGGTCGCCACATTATCAAAAGGATGTGGATGCTTTGGAGAGGGTGCAGAGGAGGTTCACAAGGATGTTGCCTGGTATGGAGGGCGCTAGCTTTGAAGAGAGGTTGAGCAGATTAGGATTATTTTCATTGGAAAGACGGAGGTTGAGGGGGGACCTGATTGAGGTGTACAAAATCATGAGAGGTATAGACAGGGTGGATAGCAAGAGGCTTTTTCCCAGAGTGGGGGTTTCAATTACTAGAGGACACGAGTTCAAAGTGAAAGGGGAAAAGTTTAGGGGGGATATGCGTGGAAAGTTCTTTACACAGAGGGTGGTGGGCACCTGGAACGCATTGCCAGCGGAGGTGGTTGATGCGGGCACGATGGATTCTTTTAAGATGTATCTAGACAGATACATGAATGGGCAGGAAGAAAAGAGATACAGAACCTGAGAAAATAGGCGACATGTTTCGAGAGAGGATCTGGATCGGCGCAGGCTTGGAGGGCCGAAGGGCCTGTACCTGTGCTGTAATTATCTTTGTTCTTTGTTTAACACAGACATACACTGACACCAAGTAAAAAAGACATACACTGATACCCAGTAACACAGGCACACACTTACACCAAGTAACACAGGCATACACTGACACCAAGTAACAAAGACATACACTGACACCAAGTAACAAAGACATACACTTACACCAAGTAACAAAGACACACACTTCCACCACGTAACACAGACAGACACTGACACCAATTAACAAAGACATACACTGATACCCAGTAACACAGACACACACTTACACCAAGTAACAAAGACATACACTGACACCAAGTCACAAAGACACACACTGACACCCAGTAACAAAGACATACACTGACACCAAGTCACAAAGACATACACTGATACGCAGTAACACAGACACACAATTACACCAAGTAAGACAGACATACACTGACACCAAGTAACATGATATACACTGATACCCAGTAACACAGACACACACTTCCACCAAGTAACAAAGACAGACACTGATACTCAGTAACACAGACACACACTTACACCAAGTAGCAAAGAATACACTGACACTCAGTAACAAATGCATACACTGACACCCAGTAACACAGACACACACTTACACCAAGTAACAAAGACATACACTGACACCAAGTAACAGAGACATACACTTACACCAAGTACCACAGAATTACACTGACACCAAGTAACAAAGACATACACTGATACCCAGTAACACAGACACACACTTACACCAAGTAACAAAGACATACACTGATACCCAGTAACACAGCCACACACTTACACCAAGTAACAAAGACACACACTGACACCGTGTAACAAAGACATTCACTTACACCAAGTATTTTGACATACACTGACACCAAGTAACAAAGACATCCACTGATACCCAGTAACACAGGCACACACTTACACCAAGTAACACAGACATACACTGACACCAAGTAACAAAGACATACACTGACACCAAGTAACAAAGACATACACTTACACCAAGTAGCATAGACACACACTGACACCCAGTAACACAGACACACACTTGCACCAAGTAACACAGACATACACTGACACCAAGTAACAAAGACATACACTGATACCCAGTAACACAGGCACACACTTACACCAAGTAACACAGACATACACTGACACCAAGTAACAAAGACATACACTGACACCAAGTAACAAAGACATACACTTACACCAAGTAACAAAGACACACACTTACACCACGTCACACAGACATACACTGACACCAATTAACAAAGACATACACTGATACGCAGTAACACAGAAACACAATTACCCCAAGTAAGACAGACATACACTGACACCAAGTAACAAGATATACACTGATACCCAGTAACACAGACACACACTTACACCAAGTAACAAAGACAGACACTGATACGCAGTAACACAGACACACACTTACACCAAGTAACAAAGAATACACTGACACTCAGTAACAAATACATACACTGACACCCAGTAACACAGACACACACTTACACCAAGTAACAAAGACATACACTGACACCAAGTAACAAAGACATACACTTACACCAAGTACCACAGACTTACACTGACACCAAGTAACAAAGACATACACTGATACCCAGTAACACAGACACACACTTACACCAAGTAACATAGACATACACTGACACCAAGTAAAAAAGACATACACTGATACCCAGTAACACAGACACACACTTACACCAAGTTACAAAGACAGACCCTGATATCCATGAACACAGACACAAACTTACAACAATTAATAAAGAAATACACTGACACACAGTAACAAAGTCATGCACTGACACCCAGTAACACAGACACACACGGACACCAAGTAACAAAGACACACACTTACACCAAGTAACACAGATACACACTGACACCCAGTAACACAGACACACACTTACACCAAGTAACATAGACATACACTGACACCAAGTAACAGAGACATACACTTACACCAAGTACCACAGACTTACACTGACACCAAGTAACAAAGACATACACTGATACCCAGTAACACAGACACACACTTACACCAAGTAACAAATACATACACTGATACCCAGTAACACAGCCACACACTTACACCAAGTTACAAAGACAGACACAGATATCCATTAACACAGCCACACACTTACACCAAGTAACAAAGACACACACTGACACCGTGTAACAAAGACATTCACTTACACCAAGTATTTTGACATACACTGACACCAAGTAACAAAGACATCCACTGATACCCAGTAACACAGGCACACACTTACACCAATTAACACAGACATACACTGACACCAAGTAACAAAGACATACACTGACACCAAGTAACAAAGACATACACTTACACCAAGTAGCAAAGACATACACTTACACCAAGTAGCATAGACACACACTGACACACAGTAACACAGACACACACTTGCACCAAGTAACACAGACATACACTGACACCAAGTAACAAAGACATACACTGATACCCAGTAACACAGGCACACACTTACACCAAGTAACACAGACATACACTGACACCAAGTAACAAAGACATACACTGACACCAAGTAACAAAGACATACACTTACACCAAGTAACAAAGACACACACTTACACCACGTCACACAGACATACACTGACACCAATTAACAAAGACATACACTGATACGCAGTAACACAGAAACACAATTACCCCAAGTAAGACAGACATACACTGACACCAAGTAACAAGATATACACTGATACCCAGTAACACAGACACACACTTACACCAAGTAACAAAGACAGACACTGATACGCAGTAACACAGACACACACTTACACCAAGTAACAAAGACAGACACTGATACGCAGTAACACAGACACACACTTACACCAAGTAACAAAGACATACACTGACACCAAGTAACAAAGACATACACTTACACCAAGTACCACAGACTTACACTGACACCAAGTAACAAAGACATACACTGATACCCAGTAACACAGACACACACTTACACCAAGTAACATAGACATACACTGACACCAAGTAACAAAGACATACACTGATACCCAGTAACACAGACACACACTTACACCAAGTTACAAAGACAGACCCTGATATCCATGAACACAGACACACACTTACAACAATTAATAAAGAAATGCACTGACACACAGTAACAAAGTCATGCACTGACACCCAGTAACACAGACACACACGGACACCAAGTAACAAAGACACACACTTACACCAAGTAACACAGATACACACTGACACCCAGGAACACAGACATACACTGACACCAAGTAACACAGACATACACTGACAACAAGTAACAAAGACATACACTGATACCCAGTAACACAGACACACACTTACACCATGTAACAAAGACATACACTGACACCAGGTAACACAGGCACACATTTACACCAAGTAACAAAGACATACACTGATACCCAGTAACACAGACACACACTTACACCATGTAACAAAGACATACACTGACACCAGGTAACAAAGACATACACTGATACCCAGTAACACAGACACACACTTACACCAAGTAACAAAGGCATACACTGACACCAAGTAACAAAGACATAAACTGACACCAAGTAACACAGACACACACGCACACCAAGTAACAAAGACACACACTTACACCAAGTAACACAGACACACACTGACACCCAGTAACACAGACACACACTTACACCAAGCAACAAAGACATACACTGACATCAAGTATTTTGACATACACTGACACCAATTAACAAAGACATACACTGATACCCAGGAACACAGACACACACTTACACCCAGTAACAAAGACATACACTGACACCAAGTAACAAAAGCATACACTTACACCAAGTAACAAAGACACACACTTACACCAAGTAACACAGAAATACACTGACACCAAGGAACAATCAAAGACAATTACACCAAGTAACAAAGACATACACTGACACCAAGTAACAAAGACATACACTGATACCCAGTAACACAGGAACACACTTACACCAAGTAACAAAGACATACACTGACACCAAGTAACAAAAGAATACACTTACACCAATTTACAAAGACACACACTTACACCAAGCAGCAAAGACATACACTTACACCAAGTATTTTGACATACACTGACACCAAGTGACAAAGACTTATACTGATACCCAGTAACACAGACACACACTTACACCCAGTAACACAGGCACACACTTACACAAAGTAACAAAAACATACATGGACACCCAGTAACACAGACACACACTTACACCAAGTAACACAGACATACACTGACACAAAGTAACAAAGACCTGCACTGATACCCAGTAACACAGACACACACTTACACCAAGTAACACAGACATACACTGACACCAAGTAACACAAACATCCACTGATACCCAGTAACACAGACACACACTTACACCAAGTAACACAGACATACACTGACACCAAGTAACAAAGACATACACTGATACCCAGTATCACAGACACACACTTACACCAAGTAACAAAGACATACACTGACACCTCATCACAAAGACACACACTGACACCCAGTAACAAAGACATACACTGACACCAGGTATTTTGACATACACTGACACCAAGTAACAATGACATAAACTGATACCCAGTAACACAGGCACCCACTTACACCAAGTAACAAAGACATACACTGACACCAAGTCACAAAGACACACACTGACACCCAGTAACACAGACACACATCTGCACCAAGTAACAAAGACAGACTCTGATACCCAGTAACACAGACACACACTTACACCAAGTAACAAAGACATACACTGACACCAAGTAACAAAGACATAAACTGACACCCAGTAACACAGACACACACGGACACCAAGTAACAAAGACACACACTTACACCAAGTAACACAGACACACACTGACACCCAGTAACACAGACACACACTTACACCTAGTAACAAAGACATACAATGACACCAAGTAACAAAGACATACACTGATACCCAGTAACACAGGCACACACCCACACCAAGTAACAAAGACATACACTGACACCAAGTAACAAAAGCATACACTTACACCAAGTAACAAAGACACACACTTACGCCAAGTAACAAAGACATACACTGATACCAAGTAACAAAGACATACACTGATACCCAGTAACACAGACACACACTTACACCAAGTAACAAAGACATACACTGATACCCAGTAACACAGACACACACTTACACCAAGTAACACAGACATACACTGACATCAAGCAACAAAGACATACACTGATACCCAGTAACACAGGCACACACTTACACCAAGTAACAAAGACATACACTGATACCCAGTAACACAGACACACACTTACACCATGTAACAAAGACATACACTGACACCAGGTAACAAAGACATACACTGATACCCAGTAACACAGACACACACTTACACCAAGTAACAAAGGCATACACTGACACCAAGTAACAAAGACATAAACTGACACCAAGTAACACAGACACACACGCACACCAAGTAACAAAGACACACACTTACACCAAGTAACACAGACACACACTGACACCCAGTAACACAGACACACACTTACACCAAGCAACAAAGACATACACTGACATCAAGTATTTTGAGATACACTGACACCAATTAACAAAGACATACACTGATACCCAGTAACACAGACACACACTTACACCCAGTAACAAAGACATACACTGACACCAAGTAACAAAAGCATACACTTACACCAAGTAACAAAGACACACACTTACACCAAGTAACACAGACATACACTGACACCAAGGAACAATCAAAGACAATTACACCAAGTAACAAAGACATACAATGACACCAAGTAACAAAGTCATACACTGGTACCCAGTAACACAGACACACACTTACACCAAGTAACAAAGACATACACTGATACCCAGTAACAGAGACACACACGGACACCAAGTAACAAAGACATACACTTCCACCAAGTAACAAAGACATACACTGACACCAAGTAACAAAGACATACACTGGTACCCAGGAACACAGACACACACTTACACCAAGTAACAAAGACAGATACTGATACCCAGAAACACAGACACACACGGACACCAAGTAACAAAGACATACACTTACACCAAGTAACAAACACATACACTGACACCAAGTAACAAAGACATACACTGGTACCCAGTAACACAGACACACACTTACACCAAGTAACAAAGACATACACTGATACCCAGTAACAGAGACACACACTTAAACCATGTAACACAGACATACGCTTACACCAAGTAACAAAGACACACACTTACACCAAGTAACACAGACATACACTGACACCAAGTAACAAAGACATACACTGATACCCAGTAACACAGACATACATTTACACCAAGTAACAAAGACATACACTGACACCCAGTAACACAGACACACACGGACTCCAAGTAACAAAGACACACACTTACACCAAGTAACACAGACACACACAGACACCCAGTAACACAGACACACACTTACACCAAGTAACAAAGACATACACTGATACCCAATAACACAGGCACACACTTACACCAAGTAACACAGTCATACACTGACACCAAGTAACAAACACATTCACTGAAATCAAGTAAGAAAGACATACACTTACACCAAGTAACAAAGACACACACTTACACCAAGTAAAACAGACATACACTGACACCAAGTAACAAAGACACACACTGACACCCAGTAACAAAGACATACACCGACAGCAAATCACAAAGACATACACTGATACCCAGTAACAAAGACAAACACTTACAACAAGTAAGACAGACATACACTGACACCAAATAACAAAGATATACACTGATACCCAGTAACACAGACACACACTTACACCAAGTAACAAAGACAGACACTGATACTCAGTAACACAGACACACACTTACACGAAGTAACAAAGACATACACTGACACCCAGTAACACAGACATACACTTACACCAAGTAACAAAGACATACACTTACACCAAGTAACAAAGACAGATACTGATACCCAGTAACACAGACACACACGGACACCAAGTAACAAAGACATACACTTACACCAAGTAACAAAGACATACACTGACACCAAGTAACAAAGACATACACTTCTACCCAGTAACACAGACACACACTTACACCAAGTAACAAAGACATACACTGATACCCAGTAACAGAGACACACACTTAAACCATGTAAAACAGACATACGCTTACACCAAGTAACAAAGACACACACTTACACCAAGTAACACAGACATACACTGACACCAAGTAACAAAGACATACACTGATACCCAGTAACACAGACATACATTTACACCAAGTAACAAAGACATACACTGACACCCAGTAACACAGACACACACGGACTCCAAGTAACAAAGACACACACTTACACCAAGTAACACAGACACACACAGACACCCAGTAACACAGACACACACTTCCACCAAGTAACACAGACATACACTGACACCAAGTAACAAAGACATACACTGATACCCAGTAACACAGGCACACACTTACACCAAGTAACACAGTCAAACACTGACACCAAGTACAAACACATTCACTGAAATCAAGTAAGAAAGACATACACTTACACCAAGTAACAAAGACACACACTGACACCCAGTAACAAAGACATACACCGACAGCAAATCACAAAGACATACACTGATACCCAGTAACACAGACAAACACTTACACCAAGTAACAAAGACAGACACTGATACTCAGTAACACAGACACACACTTACACGTAGTAACAAAGACATACACTGACACCCAGTAACACAGACACACACTTACACCAAGTAACAAAGACATATACTGACACCAAGTAACAAAGACATACACTTACACCAAGTTCCACCGACATACACTGACACCAAGTAACAAAGACATACACTGATACCCAGTGACACAGACACACACTTACACCAAGTAACACAGACATACACTGACACCCAGTAACAAAAACATACACTGACACCCAGTAACACAGACACACACGGACACCAAGTAACAAAGACACACACTTACACCAAGTAACACAGACACACACTGACACCCAGTAACACAGACGCACACATACACCAAGTAACAAAGACATACACTGACACCAAGTAACAAAGACATACACTTACACCAAGTAACAAAGACACACACTTACACCAAGTAACACAGACATACACTGACACCAAGTGACAAAGACAGACAATTACACGAAGTAACAAAGACTCACCCTTACACCAAGTATTTTGACATACACTGACACCAAGTAACAAAGAGATACACTGACACCCAATAACACAGACACACACTTACACCAAGGAACAAAGACATACACTGACACCAAGTCACAAAGACACACACTGACAACAAGCAACAAAGACATACACTGATACCCAAGAACACAGACACACACTTACACCAAGTAACAAAGACAGACACTGATACTCAGTAACACAGACACACACTTACACCAAGTTACACAGACATACACTGACACCAAGTAACAAAGACAGACACTGATACCCAGTAACACAGACACACACCTACACCTATTAACAAAGACATACACTGACACCCAGTAACAAAGACATACACTGACACCCAGTAACACAGATACACACGGACACCAAGTAACAAAGACACACACTGACACCAAGTAACACAGATACACACTGACACCCAGTAACACAGACACACACTTACACCAAGTAACAAAGACAGGCACTGATACCCAGTAACACAGACACACATTTACACCAATTAACAAAGACATACACAGACGCCCAGTAACAAAGACATACACTGACACCCAGTAACACAGATATACGCTTACACCAAGTAACAAAGACACTCACTTACACCAAGTAACACAGATATACACTGATACCAGGTAACAAAGACAGACACTGACACCAAGTAACAAAGACATACACTGATACCCAGTAACACAGACACACACTTACACCAAGTAACACAGACATACACTGACACCAAGTAACAAAGACATACACTGATACCCAGTAACACAGGCACACACTTACACCAAGTAACAAAGACAGATACTGATACCCAGTAACACAGACATACACTTACACCATGTAACAAAGACATACACTGACACCAGGTAACAAATACATACACTGACACCCAGTAACACAGACACACACGGACAACAAGTAACAAAGACATACGCTGACACCAAGTAACAAAGAAATACACTTGCACCAAGTAACAAAGACAGACACTGACACCAAGTAACAAAGACATACACTGACACCCAGTAACACAGACACACACTTACACCAAGTAACAAAGACACACACTGAAACCCAGTAACACAGACACACACATACACCATGTAACACAGACAGACACTGACACCAAGTAACAAAGACATACACTGACACCAGGTAACAAAGACATACACTTACACCAAGTAGCAAAGACATACACTGACACCAAGTAACAAAGACCTACACTGATACACAGTAACACAGACACACATTTACACCAAGTAACAAAGACATACACTGATACCCAGTAACAGAAACACACACTTACACCATGTAACACAGATGTACGCTTACACCATGTAACAAAGACACTCACTTGCACCAAGTAACACAGATATACACTGATACCAGGTAGCAAAGACAGACAATTACACCAAGTAACACAGACATACACTGACACCAAGTAACAAAGACATACACTGATACCCAGTAACAAAGACAAACACTGACACCCAGTAACACAGACACACACGGACACCAAGTAACAAAGACAAACACTTACACCAAGTAGCACAGACACACACTGACACCCAGTAACACAGACACACACTTGCACCAAGTAACACAGACATACACTGACACCAAGTAACAAAGACATACACTGATACCCAGTAACACAGGCACACACTTACACCAAGTAGCACAGGCATACACTGACACCAAGTAACAAAGACATACACTGACACCAAGTAACAAAGACATACACTTACACCAAGTAACAAAGACACACACTTACACCACGTAACACAGACATACACTGACACCAATTAACAAAGACATACACTGATACCCAGTAACACAGACACACACTTACACCAAGGAACAAAGACATACACTGACACCAAGTCACAAAGACACACACTGACACCCAGTAACAAAGACATACACTGACACCAAGTCACAAAGACATACACTGATACGCAGTAACACAGACACACAATTACACCAAGTAAGACAGACATACACTGACACTAAGTAACAAGATATACACTGATACCCAGTAACACGGACACACACTTACACCAAGTAACAAAGAATACACTGACACTCAGTAACAAATGCATACACTGACACCCAGTAACACAGACACACACTTACACCAAGTAACAAGGACATACACTGACACCAAGTAACAAAGACATACACTGATACCCAGTAACACAGGCACACACTTACACCAAGTAACAAAGACAGATACTGATACCCAGTAACACAGACATACACTTACACCATGTAACAAAGACATACACTGACACCAGGTAACAAATACATACACTGACACCCAGTAACACAGACACACACGGACAACAAGTAACAAAGACATACGCTGACACCAAGTAACAAAGAAATACACTTGCACCAAGTAACAAAGACAGACACTGACACCAAGTAACAAAGACATACACTGACACCCAGTAACACAGACACACACTTACACCAAGTAACAAAGACACACACTGAAACCCAGTAACACAGACACACACATACACCATGTAACACAGACAGACACTGACACCAAGTAACAAAGACATACACTGACACCAGGTAACAAAGACATACACTTACACCAAGTAGCAAAGACATACACTGACACCAAGTAACAAAGACCTACACTGATACACAGTAACACAGACACACATTTACACCAAGTAACAAAGACATACACTGATACCCAGTAACAGAAACACACACTTACACCATGTAACACAGATGTACGCTTACACCATGTAACAAAGACACTCACTTGCACCAAGTAACACAGATATACACTGATACCAGGTAACAAAGACAGACAATTACACCAAGTAACACAGACATACACTGACACCAAGTAACAAAGACATACACTGATACCCAGTAACAAAGACAAACACTGACACCCAGTAACACAGACACACACGGACACCAAGTAACAAAGACAAACACTTACACCAAGTAGCACAGACACACACTGACACCCAGTAACACAGACACACACTTGCACCAAGTAACACAGACATACACTGACACCAAGTAACAAAGACATACACTGATACCCAGTAACACAGGCACACACTTACACCAAGTAGCACAGGCATACACTGACACCAAGTAACAAAGACATACACTGACACCAAGTAACAAAGACATACACTTACACCAAGTAACAAAGACACACACTTACACCACGTAACACAGACATACACTGACACCAATTAACAAAGACATACACTGATACCCAGTAACACAGACACACACTTACACCAAGGAACAAAGACATACACTGACACCAAGTCACAAAGACACACACTGACACCCAGTAACAAAGACATACACTGACACCAAGTCACAAAGACATACACTGATACGCAGTAACACAGACACACAATTACACCAAGTAAGACAGACATACACTGACACTAAGTAACAAGATATACACTGATACCCAGTAACACGGACACACACTTACACCAAGTAACAAAGAATACACTGACACTCAGTAACAAATGCATACACTGACACCCAGTAACACAGACACACACTTACACCAAGTAACAAGGACATACACTGACACCAAGTAACAAAGACATACACTTACACCAAGTGCCACAGACATACACTGACACCAAGTAACAAAGACATACACTGATACCCAGGAACACAGACACACACGGACACCAAGTAACAAAGACATACACTTCCACCAAGTAACAAAGACATACACTGACACCAAGTAACAAAGACATACACTGGTACCCAGGAACACAGACACACACTTACACCAAGTAACAAAGACAGATACTGATACCCAGAAACACAGACACACACGGACACCAAGTAACAAAGACATACACTTACACCAAGTAACAAACACATACACTGACACCAAGTAACAAAGACATACACTGGTACCCAGTAACACAGACACACACTTACACCAAGTAACAAAGACATACACTGATACCCAGTAACAGAGACACGCACTTAAACCATGTAACACAGACATACGCTTACACCAAGTAACAAAGACACACACTTACACCAAGTAACACAGACATACACTGACACCAAGTAACAAAGACATACACTGATACCCAGTAACACAGACATACATTTACACCAAGTAACAAAGACATACACTGACACCCAGTAACACAGACACACACGGACTCCAAATAACAAAGACACACACTTACACCAAGTAACACAGACACACACAGACACCCAGTAACACAGACACACACTTACACCAAGTAACAAAGACATACACTGATACCCAATAACACAGGCACACACTTACACCAAGTAACACAGTCATACACTGACACCAAGTAACAAACACATTCACTGAAATCAAGTAAGAAAGACATACACTTACACCAAGTAACAAAGACACACACTTACACCAAGTAAAACAGACATACACTGACACCAAGTAACAAAGACACACACTGACACCCAGTAACAAAGACATACACCGACAGCAAATCACAAAGACATACACTGATACCCAGTAACAAAGACAAACACTTACAACAAGTAAGACAGACATACACTGACACCAAATAACAAAGATATACACTGATACCCAGTAACACAGACACACACTTACACCAAGTAACAAAGACAGACACTGATACTCAGTAACACAGACACACACTTACACGAAGTAACAAAGACATACACTGACACCCAGTAACACAGACATACACTTACACCAAGTAACAAAGACATACACTTACACCAAGTAACAAAGACAGATACTGATACCCAGTAACACAGACACACACGGACACCAAGTAACAAAGACATACACTTACACCAAGTAACAAAGACATACACTGACACCAAGTAACAAAGACATACACTTCTACCCAGTAACACAGACACACACTTACACCAAGTAACAAAGACATACACTGATACCCAGTAACAGAGACACACACTTAAACCATGTAAAACAGACATACGCTTACACCAAGTAACAAAGACACACACTTACACCAAGTAACACAGACATACACTGACACCAAGTAACAAAGACATACACTGATACCCAGTAACACAGACATACATTTACACCAAGTAACAAAGACATACACTGACACCCAGTAACACAGACACACACGGACTCCAAGTAACAAAGACACACACTTACACCAAGTAACACAGACACACACAGACACCCAGTAACACAGACACACACTTCCACCAAGTAACACAGACATACACTGACACCAAGTAACAAAGACATACACTGATACCCAGTAACACAGGCACACACTTACACCAAGTAACACAGTCAAACACTGACACCAAGTAACAAACACATTCACTGAAATCAAGTAAGAAAGACATACACTTACACCAAGTAACAAAGACACACACTGACACCCAGTAACAAAGACATACACCGACAGCAAATCACAAAGACATACACTGATACCCAGTAACACAGACAAACACTTACACCAAGTAACAAAGACAGACACTGATACTCAGTAACACAGACACACACTTACACGTAGTAACAAAGACATACACTGACACCCAGTAACACAGACACACACTTACACCAAGTAACAAAGACATATACTGACACCAAGTAACAAAGACATACACTTACACCAAGTTCCACCGACATACACTGACACCAAGTAACAAAGACATACACTGATACCCAGTGACACAGACACACACTTACACCAAGTAACACAGACATACACTGACACCCAGTAACAAAAACATACACTGACACCCAGTAACACAGACACACACGGACACCAAGTAACAAAGACACACACTTACACCAAGTAACACAGACACACACTGACACCCAGTAACACAGACGCACACATACACCAAGTAACAAAGACATACACTGACACCAAGTAACAAAGACATACACTTACACCAAGTAACAAAGACACACACTTACACCAAGTAACACAGACATACACTGACACCAAGTGACAAAGACAGACAATTACACGAAGTAACAAAGACTCACCCTTACACCAAGTATTTTGACATACACTGACACCAAGTAACAAAGAGATACACTGACACCCAATAACACAGACACACACTTACACCAAGGAACAAAGACATACACTGACACCAAGTCACAAAGACACACACTGACAACAAGCAACAAAGACATACACTGATACCCAAGAACACAGACACACACTTACACCAAGTAACAAAGACAGACACTGATACTCAGTAACACAGACACACACTTACACCAAGTTACACAGACATACACTGACACCAAGTAACAAAGACAGACACTGATACCCAGTAACACAGACACACACCTACACCTATTAACAAAGACATACACTGACACCCAGTAACAAAGACATACACTGACACCCAGTAACACAGATACACACGGACACCAAGTAACAAAGACACACACTGACACCAAGTAACACAGATACACACTGACACCCAGTAACACAGACACACACTTACACCAAGTAACAAAGACAGACACTGATACCCAGTAACACAGACACACATTTACACCAATTAACAAAGACATACACAGACGCCCAGTAACAAAGACATACACTGACACCCAGTAACACAGATATACGCTTACACCAAGTAACAAAGACACTCACTTACACCAAGTAACACAGATATACACTGATACCAGGTAACAAAGACAGACACTGACACCAAGTAACAAAGACATACACTGATACCCAGTAACACAGACACACACTTACACCAAGTAACACAGACATACACTGACACCAAGTAACAAAGACATACACTGATACCCAGTAACACAGGCACACACTTACACCAAGTAACAAAGACAGATACTGATACCCAGTAACACAGACATACACTTACACCATGTAACAAAGACATACACTGACACCAGGTAACAAATACATACACTGACACCCAGTAACACAGACACACACGGACAACAAGTAACAAAGACATACGCTGACACCAAGTAACAAAGAAATACACTTGCACCAAGTAACAAAGACAGACACTGACACCAAGTAACAAAGACATACACTGACACCCAGTAACACAGACACACACTTACACCAAGTAACAAAGACACACACTGAAACCCAGTAACACAGACACACACATACACCATGTAACACAGACAGACACTGACACCAAGTAACAAAGACATACACTGACACCAGGTAACAAAGACATACACTTACACCAAGTAGCAAAGACATACACTGACACCAAGTAACAAAGACCTACACTGATACACAGTAACACAGACACACATTTACACCAAGTAACAAAGACATACACTGATACCCAGTAACAGAAACACACACTTACACCATGTAACACAGATGTACGCTTACACCATGTAACAAAGACACTCACTTGCACCAAGTAACACAGATATACACTGATACCAGGTAACAAAGACAGACAATTACACCAAGTAACACAGACATACACTGACACCAAGTAACAAAGACATACACTGATACCCAGTAACAAAGACAAACACTGACACCCAGTAACACAGACACACACGGACACCAAGTAACAAAGACAAACACTTACACCAAGTAGCACAGACACACACTGACAACCAGTAACACAGACACACACTTGCACCAAGTAACACAGACATACACTGACACCAAGTAACAAAGACATACACTGATACCCAGTAACACAGGCACACACTTACACCAAGTAGCACAGGCATACACTGACACCAAGTAACAAAGACATACACTGACACCAAGTAACAAAGACATACACTTACACCAAGTAACAAAGACACACACTTACACCACGTAACACAGACATACACTGACACCAATTAACAAAGACATACACTGATACCCAGTAACACAGACACACACTTACACCAAGGAACAAAGACATACACTGACACCAAGTCACAAAGACACACACTGACACCCAGTAACAAAGACATACACTGACACCAAGTCACAAAGACATACACTGATACGCAGTAACACAGACACACAATTACACCAAGTAAGACAGACATACACTGACACTAAGTAACAAGATATACACTGATACCCAGTAACACGGACACACACTTACACCAAGTAACAAAGAATACACTGACACTCAGTAACAAATGCATACACTGACACCCAGTAACACAGACACACACTTACACCAAGTAACAAGGACATACACTGACACCAAGTAACAAAGACATACACTTACACCAAGTGCCACAGACATACACTGACACCAAGTAACAAAGACATACACTGATACCCAGGAACACAGACACACACTTACACCAAGTAACATAGACATACACTGACACCAAGTAACAAAGACATACACTGATACCCAGTAACACAGACACACACTTACACCAAGTTACAAAGACAGACACTGATATCCATTAACACAGACACACACTTACACCAATTAATAAAGAAATACACTGACACACAGGAACAAAGTCATGCACTGACACCCAGTAACACAGACACACACGGACACCAAGTAACAAAGACACACACTTACACCAAGTAACACAGATACACACTGACACCCAGTAACACAGACACACGCTTACACCAAGTAACATAGACATACACTGACACCAAGTAACAAAGACATACACTGATACCCAGTAACACAGGCACACACTTACACCAAGTAACAAAGACACACACTGACACCAAGTAACAAAGACATTCACTTACACCAAGTATTTTGACATACACTGACACCAAGTAACAAAGACATACACTGATACCCCGTAACACAGGCACACACTTACACCAAGTAACACAGACATACAATGACACAAAGTAACAAAGACATACACTGATACCCAGTAACACAGGCACACACTTACACCAAGTAACAAAGACACACACTGACACCAAGTAACAAAGACATTCACTTACACCAAGTATTTTGACATACACTGACACCAAGTAACAAAGACATACACTGATACCCAGTAACACAGGCACACACTTACACCAAGTAACACAGACATACAATGACACCAAGTAACAAAGACATACACTGACACCAAGTAACAAAGACATACACTTACACCAAGTAGCAAAGACATACACTTACACCAAGTAGCACAGACACACACTGACACCCAGTAACACAGACACACACTTGCAACAAGTAACACAGACATACACTGACAACAAGTAACAAAGACATACACTGATACCCAGTAACACAGGCACACACTTACACCAAGTAACACAGACATACACTGACACCAAGTAACAAAGACATACACTGACACCAAGTAACAAAGACATACACTTACACCAAGTAACAAAGACACACACTTACACCACGTAACACAGACATACACTGACACCAATTAACAAAGACATACACTGATACCCAGTAACACAGACACACACTTACACCAAGTAACAAAGACATACACTGACACCAGGTAACAAAGACATACACTTACACCAAGTAGCAAAGACATACACTGACACCAAGTAACAAAGACCTACACTGATACACAGTAACACAGACACACATTTACACCAAGTAACAAAGACATACACTGATACCCAGTAACAGAAACACTCACTTACACCATGTAACACAGATATACGCTTACACCAAGTAACAAAGACACTCACTTACACCAAGTAACACAGATATACACTGATACCAGGTAACAAAGACAGACAATTACACCAAGTAACAAAGACATACACTTACAACAAGTATTTTGACATGCACTGACACCAAGTAACAAAGACATACACTGATACCCAGTAACACAGACATACACGTACACCAAGTAACAAAGGCATACACTGACACCAAGTCACAAAAACACACACTGACACCCAGTAACAAAGGCATACACTGACACCAAGTCACAAAGACATACACTGATACCAAGAAACACAGTCACACACTTACACCAAGTAACACAGACATACACTGTCACCAAGTAACAAAGACATACACTGATACCCAGTAACAAAGACATACACTGACACCCAGTAACACAGACACACACGGACACCAAGTAACAAAGACAAACACTTACACCAAGTAGCACAGACACACACTGACACCCAGTAACACAGACACACACTTGCACCAAGTAACACCAAGTGCTTGGACTCAGAGAAAATGGGTGAGATTCTAAACGAGTACTTTGCATCGGTATTCACCGAGGAGAGGGACATGACGGATGTTGAGGTTAGGAACAGATGTTTGATTACTCTAGGTCAAGTCGGCATAAGGAGGGAGGAAGTGTTGGGTATTCTAAAGGGCATTAAGGTGGACAAGTCCCCAGGTCCCGATGGGATCTATCCCAGGTTAATGAGGGAAGCGAGAGAGGAAATAGCTGGGGCCTTAACAGATATCTTTGCAGCATCCTTAAACACGGGTGAGGTCCCGCAGGACTGGAGAATTGCTAATGTTGTCCCCTTGTTTAAGAAGGGTAGCAGGGATAATCCAGGTAATTATAGACCGGTGAGCCTGACGTCAGTGGTAGGGAAGCTGCTGGAGAAGATACTGAGGGATAGGATCTATTCCCATTTGGAAGAAAATGGGCTCATCAGTGATAGGCAACATGGTTTTGTGCAGGGAAGGTCATGTCTTACCAACTAAATAGAATTCTTTGAGGAAGTGACAAAGTTGATTGATGAGGGAAGGGCTGTCGATGTCATATACATGGACTTCAGTAAGGCGTTTGATAAGGTTCCCCATGGCAGGCTGATGGAGAAAATGAAGGCGCTTGGGGTCCAAGGTGTACTAGCTCGATGGATAAAGAACTGGCTGGGCAACAGGAGACAGAGAGTAGCAGTAGAAGGGAGTTTCTCAAAATGGAGACGTGTGACCAGTGGTGTTCCACAGGGATCCGTGCTGGGACCACTGTTGTTTGTGATATACATTAATGATTTGGAGGAAAGTATAGGTGGACTGATTAGCAAATTTGCAGACGACACTAAGATTGGTGGAGTAGCAGATAGTGAAGGGGACTGTCAGAGAATACAGCAGAATATAGATAGATTGGAGAGTTGGGCAGAGAAATGGCAGATGGAGTTCAATCAGGGCAAATGCGAGGTGATGCATTTTGGAAGATCCAATTCAAGAGTGAACTATACAGTAAATGGAAAAGTCCTGGGGAAAATTGATGTCCAGAGAGATTTGGGTGTTCAGGTCCACTGTTCCCTGAAGGTGGCAACGCAGGTAAATAGAGTGGTCAAGAAGGCATACGGCATGCTTTCCTTCATCGGACGGGGCATTGAGTACAAGAGTTGGCAGGTCATGTTACAGTTGTATAGGACTTTGGTTCGGCCACATTTGGAATACTGCGTACAGTTCTGGTCGCCACATTATCAAAAGGATGTGGATGCTTTGGAGAGGGTGCAGAGGAGGTTCACAAGGATGTTGCCTGGTATGGAGGGCGCTAGCTTTGAAGAGAGGTTGAGCAGATTAGGATTATTTTCATTGGAAAGACGGAGGTTGAGGGGGGACCTGATTGAGGTGTACAAAATCATGAGAGGTATAGACAGGGTGGATAGCAAGAGGCTTTTTCCCAGAGTGGGGGTTTCAATTACTAGAGGACACGAGTTCAAAGTGAAAGGGGAAAAGTTTAGGGGGGATATGCGTGGAAAGTTCTTTACACAGAGGGTGGTGGGCACCTGGAACGCATTGCCAGCGGAGGTGGTTGATGCGGGCACGATGGATTCTTTTAAGATGTATCTAGACAGATACATGAATGGGCAGGAAGAAAAGAGATACAGAACCTGAGAAAAAAGGCGACATGTTTAGAGAGAGGATCTGGATCGGCGCAGGCTTGGAGGGCCGAAGGGCCTGTTCCTGTGCTGTAATTATCTTTGTTCTTTGTTTAACACAGACATACACTGACACCAAGTAAAAAAGACATACACTGATACCCAGTAACACAGGCACACACTTACACCAAGTAACACAGGCATACACTGACACCAAGTAACAAAGACATACACTGACACCAAGTAACAAAGACATACACTTACACCAAGTAACAAAGACACACACTTCCACCACGTAACACAGACAGACACTGACACCAATTAACAAAGACATACACTGATACCCAGTAACACAGACACACACTTACACCAAGTAACAAAGACATACACTGACACCAAGTCACAAAGACACACACTGACACCCAGTAACAAAGACATACACTGACACCAAGTCACAAAGACATACACTGATACGCAGTAACACAGACACACAATTACACCAAGTAAGACAGACATACACTGACACCAAATAACATGATATACACTGATACCCAGTAACACAGACACACACGTACACCAAGTAACAAAGACAGACACTGATACTCAGTAACACAGACACACACTTACACCAAGTAACAAAGAATACACTGACACTCAGTAACAAATGCATACACTGACACCCAGTAACACAGACACACACTTACACCAAGTAACAAAGACATACACTGACACCAAGTAACAGAGACATACAATTACACCAAGTACCACAGACTTACACTGACTCCAAGTAACAAAGACATACACTGATACCCAGTAACACAGACACACACTTACACCAAGTAACAAAGACATACACTGATACCCAGTAACACAGCCACACACTTACACCAAGTTACAAAGACAGACACAGATATCCATTAACACAGACACACACTTACACCAAGTAACAAAGACACACACTGACACCGTGTAACAAAGACATTCACATACACCAAGTATTTTGACATACACTGACACCAAGTAACAAAGACATACACTGATACCCAGTAACACAGGCACACACTTACACCAAGTAACACAGACATACACTGACACCAAGTAACAAAGACATACACTGACACCAAGTAACAAAGACATACACTTACACCAAGTAGCAAAGACATACACTTACACCAAGTAGCATAGACACACACTGACACCCAGTAACACAGACACACACTTGCACCAAGTAACACAGACATACACTGACACCAAGTAACAAAGACATACACTGATACCCAGTAACACAGGCACACACTTACACCAAGTAACACAGACATACACTGACACCAAGTAACAAAGACATACACTGACACCAAGTAACAAAGACATACACTTACACCAAGTAACAAAGACACACACTTACACCACGTCACACAGACATACACTGACACCAATTAACAAAGACATACACTGATACGCAGTAACACAGAAACACAATTACCCCAAGTAAGACAGACATACACTGACACCAAGTAACAAGATATACACTGATACCCAGTAACACAGACACACACTTACACCAAGTAACAAAGACAGACACTGATACGCAGTAACACAGACACACACTTACACCAAGTAACAAAGAATACACTGACACTCAGTAACAAATGCATACACTGACACCCAGTAACACAGACACACACTTACACCAAGTAACAAAGACATACACTGACACCAAGTAACAAAGACATGCACTTACACCAAGTACCACAGACTTACACTGACACCAAGTAACAAAGACATACACTGATACCCAGTAACACAGACACACACTTACACCAAGTAACATAGACATACACTGACACCAAGTAACAAAGACATACACTGATACCCAGTAACACAGACACACACATACACCAAGTTACAAAGACAGACCCTGATATCCATGAACACAGACACACACTTACAACAATTAATAAAGAAATACACTGACACACAGTAACAAAGTCATGCACTGACACCCAGTAACACAGACACACACGGACACCAAGTAACAAAGACACACACTTACACCAAGTAACACAGATACACACTGACACCCAGTAACACAGACACACACTTACACCAAGTAACATAGACATACACTGACACCAAGTAACAGAGACATACACTTACACCAAGTACCACAGACTTACACTGACACCAAGTAACAAAGACATACACTGATACCCAGTAACACAGACACACACTTACACCAAGTAACAAAGACATACACTGATACCCAGTAACACAGCCACACACTTACACCAAGTTACAAAGACAGACACAGATATCCATTAACACAGACACACACTTACACCAAGTAACAAAGACACACACTGACACCGTGTAACAAAGACATTCACTTACACCAAGTATTTTGACATGCACTGACACCAAGTAACAAAGACATCCACAGATACCCAGTAACACAGGCACACACTTACACCAAGTAACACAGACATACACTGACACCAAGTAACAAAGACATACACTGACACCAAGTAACAAAGACATACACTTACACCAAGTAGCAAAGACATACACTTACACCAAGTAGCATAGACACACACTGACACCCAGTAACACAGACACACACTTGCACCAAGTAACACAGACATACACTGACACCAAGTAACAAAGACATACACTGATACCCAGTAACACAGGCACACATTTACACCAAGTAACACAGACATACACTGACACCAAGTAACAAAGACATACACTGACACCAAGTAACAAAGACATACACTTACACCAAGTAACAAAGACACACACTTACACCACGTCACACAGACATACACTGACACCAAGTAACAAAGACATACACTGATACGCAGTAACACAGAAACACAATTACCCCAAGTAAGACAGACATACACTGACACCAAGTAACAAGATATACACTGATACCCAGTAACACAGACACACACTTACACCAAGTAACAAAGACAGACACTGATACGCAGTAACACAGACACACACTTACACCAAGTAACAAAGAATACACTGACACTCAGTAACAAATGCATACACTGACACCCAGTAACACAGACACACACTTACACCAAGTAACAAAGACATACACTGACACCAAGTAACAAAGAAATACACTTACACCAAGTACCACAGACTTACACTGACACCAAGTAACAAAGACATACACTGATACCCAGTAACACAGACACACACTTACACCAAGTAACATAGACATACACTGACACCAAGTAACAAAGACATACACTGATACCCAGTAACACAGACACACACTTACACCAAGTTACAAAGACAGACCCTGATATCCATGAACACAGACACACACTTACAACAATTAATAAAGAAATGCACTGACACACAGTAACAAAGTCATGCACTGACACCCAGTAACACAGACACACACGGACACCAAGTAACAAAGACACACACTTACACCAAGTAACACAGATACACACTGACAACCAGGAACACAGACATACACTGACACCAAGTAACACAGACATACACTGACACCAAGTAACAAAGATATACACTGACACCCAGTAACACAGACACACACGGACACCAAGTAACAAAGACACACACTTACACCAAGTAACACAGATACACACTGACACCCAGGAACACAGACATACACTTACACCAAGTAACATAGACATACACTGACACCAAGTAACAAAGACATACACTGATACCCAATAAAACAGGCACCCACTTACACCAAGTAACAAAGACACACGCTGACACCAAGTAACAAAGACATTCACTTACACCAAGTATTTTGACATACACTGACACCAAGTAACAAAGACATACACTGATACCCAGTAACACAGGCACACACTTACACCAAGTAACAAAGACATACACTGACACCAAGTAACACAGACATACACTGACACCAATTAACAAAGACATACACTGATACCCAGTAACACAGACACACACTTACACCAAGTAACAAAGACATACACTGACACCAAGTCACAAAGACACACACTGACACCCAGTAACAAAGACATACACTGACACCAAGTCACAAAGACATACACTGATACGCAGTAACACAGACACACAATTACACCAAGTAAGACAGACATACACTGACACCAAGTAACAAGATATACACTGATACCCAGTAACACAGACACACACTTACACCAAGTAACAAAGACAGACACTGATACTCAGTAACACAGACACACACTTACACCAAGTAACAAAGAATACACTGACACTCAGTAACAAATGCATACACTGACACCCAGTAACACAGACAAACACTTACACCAAGTAACAAAGGCATACACTGACACCAAGTAACAAAGACATACACTTACACCAAGTACCACAGACTTACACTGACACCAAGTAACAAAGACATACACTGATACCCAGTAACACAGACATACACTTACACCAAGTAACAAAGACATACACTGACACGAAGTCAGAAAGACACACACTGACACCCAGGAACAAAGACATACACTGACACCAAGTCACAAAGACATACACTGATACCCAGTTACACAGACACACACTTACACCAAGTAAGACGGACATACACTTCCACCAAGCAACAAAGACATACACTGATACTCAAGAACACAGAGACACACTTACACCAAGTAACAAAGACATAAACTGACACCAAGTCACAAAGACACACACTGACACACAGCAACAAAGACATACACTGACACCAATTATTTTGACATACACTGACACCAAGTAACAATGACATACACTGATACCCAGTAACACAGACACACACTTACACCAAGTCACAAAGACATACACTGACACCAAGTCACAAAGACACATACTGACACCCAGTAACAAAGACATACACTGACACAAAGTCACAAAGACATACACTGATACCCAGTAACACAGACACACACTTACACCATGTAGCACAGAAATACACTGACACCAAGTAACAAAGACATACACTGATACCCAGTAACAAAGACACACACTTACACCAAGTAACAAAGACAGACACTGATACCCAGTAACACAGACACACACTTACACCAAGTAACAAAGACATACACTGACACCAAGTAACACAGATACACACTGACACCCAGTAACACAGACACACACTTACACCAAGTAACATAGACATACACTGACACCAAGTAACAAAGACATACACTGATACCCAGTAACACATGCACACACTTAAACCAAGTAACAAATACACACACTGACACCAAGTAACAAAGACATCACTTACACCAAGTATTTTGACATACACTGACACCAAGTAACAAAGACATACACTGATACCCAGTAACACAGGCACACACTTACACCAAGTAACACAGACATACACTGACACCAAGTAACAAAGATATACACTGACACCCAGTAACACAGACACAGACGGACACCATGTAACAAAGACACACAATTACACCAAGTAACACAGATACACACTGACACCCAGGAACACAGACATACACTTACACCAAGTAACATAGACATACACTGACACCAAGTAACAAAGACATACACTGATACCCAGTAAAACAGGTACACACTTACGCCAAGTAACAAAGACACACACTGACACCAAGTAACAAAGACATTCACTTACACCAAGTATTTTGACATACACTGACACCAAGTAACAAAGACATACACTGATACCCAGTAACACAGGCACACACTTACACCAAGTAACACAGACACACACTGACACCAAGTAACACAGACATACTCTGACACCAATTATCAAAGACATACACTGATACCCAGTAACACAGACACACACTTACACCAAGTAACAAAGACATACACTGACACCAAGTCACAAAGACATACACTGATACGCAGTAACACAGACACACAATTACACCAAGTAAGACAGACATACACTGACACCAAGTAACAAGATATACACTGATACCCAGTAACACAGACACACACTTACACCAAGTAACAAAGACAGACACTGATACTCAGTAACACAGACACACACTTACACCAAGTCACAAAGACAGACACTGATATCCATTAACACAGACACACACTTACACCAATTAATAAAGAAATACACTGACACACAGGAACAAAGTCATGCACTGACACCCAGTAACACAGACACACACGGACACCAAGTAACAAAGACACACACTTCCACCAAGTAACACAGATACACACTGACACCCAGTAACACAGACACACACTTACACCAAGTAACATAGACATACACTGACACCAAGTAACAAAGACATACACTGATACCCAGTAACACAGGCACACACTTACACCAAGTAACAAAGACACACACTGACACCAAGTAACAAAGACATTCACTTACACCAAGTATTTTGACATACACTGACACCAAGTAACAAAGACATACACTGATACCCAGTAACACAGGCACACACTTACACCAAGTAACACAGACATACAATGACACCAAGTAACAAAGACATACACTGACACCAAGTAACAAAGACATACACTTACACCAAGTAGCAAAGACATACACTTACACCAAGTAGCACAGACACACACTGACACCCAGTAACTCAGACACACACTTGCAACAAGTAACACAGACATACACTGACAACAAGTAACAAAGACATACACTGATACCCAGTAACACAGGCACACACTTACACCAAGTAACACAGACATACACTGACTCCAAGTAACAAAGACATACACGGACACCAAGTAACAAAGACATACACTTACACCAAGTAACAAAGACACACACTTACACCACGTAACACAGACATACACTGACACCAATTAACAAAGACATACACTGATACCCAGTAACACAGACACACACTTACACCAAGTAACAAAGACATACACTGACACCAGGTAACAAAGACATACACTTACACCAAGTAGCAAAGACATACACTGACACCAAGTAACAAAGACCTACACTGATACCCAGTAACACAGACATACACTTACACCAAGTAACAAAGGCATACACTGACACCAAGTCACAAAAACACACACTGACACCCAGTAACAAAGGCACACAATGACACCAAGTCACAAAGACATACACTGATACCAAGAAACACAGTCACACACTTACACCAAGTAACACAGACATACACTGTCACCAAGTAACAAAGACATACACTGATACCCAGTAACAAAGACATACACTGACACCCAGTAACACAGACACACACGGACACCATGTAACAAAGACAAACACTTACACCAAGTAGCACAGACACACACTGACACCCAGTAACACAGACACACACTTGCACCAAGTAACACCAAGTGCTTGGACTCAGAGAAAATGGGTGAGATTCTAAACGAGTACTTTGCATCGGTATTCACCGAGGAGAGGGACATGACGGATGTTGAGGTTAGGAACAGATGTTTGATTACTCTAGGTCAAGTCGGCATAAGGAGGGAGGAAGTGTTGGGTATTCTAAAGGGCATTAAGGTGGACAAGTCCCCAGGTCCGGATGGGATCTATCCCAGGTTACTGAGGGAAGCGAGAGAGGAAATAGCTGGGGCCTTAACAGATATCTTTGCAGCATCCTTAAACACGGGTGAGGTCCCGGAGGACTGGAGAATTGCTAATGTTGTCCCCTTGTTTAAGAAGGGTAGCAGGGATAATCCAGGTAATTATAGACCGGTGAGCCTGACGTCAGTGGTAGGGAAGCTGCTGGAGAAGATACTGAGGGATAGGATCTATTCCCATTTGGAAGAAAATGGGCTCATCAGTGATAGGCAACATGGTTTTGTGCAGGGAAGGTCATGTCTTACCAACTAAATAGAATTCTTTGAGGAAGTGACAAAGTTGATTGATGAGGGAAGGGCTGTCGATGTCATATACATGGACTTCAGTAAGGCGTTTGATAAGGTTCCCCATGGCAGGCTGATGGAGAAAGTGAAGGCGCTTGGGGTCCAAGGTGTACTAGCTCGATGGATAAAGAACTGGCTGGGCAACAGGAGACAGAGAGTAGCAGTAGAAGGGAGTTTCTCAAAATGGAGACGTGTGACCAGTGGTGTTCCACAGGGATCCGTGCTGGGACCACTGTTGTTTGTGATATACATTAATGATTTGGAGGAAAGTATAGGTGGACTGATTAGCAAATTTGCAGACGACACTAAGATTGGTGGAGTAGCAGATAGTGAAGGGGACTGTCAGAGAATACAGCAGAATATAGATAGATTGGAGAGTTGGGCAGAGAAATGGCAGATGGAGTTCAATCAGGGCAAATGCGAGGTGATGCATTTTGGAAGATCCAATTCAAGAGTGAACTATACAGTAAATGGAAAAGTCCTGGGGAAAATTGATGTCCAGAGAGATTTGGGTGTTCAGGTCCACTGTTCCCTGAAGGTGGCAACGCAGGTAAATAGAGTGGTCAAGAAGGCATACGGCATGCTTTCCTTCATCGGACGGGGCATTGAGTACAAGAGTTGGCAGGTCATGTTACAGTTGTATAGGACTTTGGTTCGGCCACATTTGGAATACTGCGTACAGTTCTGGTCGCCACATTATCAAAAGGATGTGGATGCTTTGGAGAGGGTGCAGAGGAGGTTCACAAGGATGTTGCCTGGTATGGAGGGCGCTAGCTTTGAAGAGAGGTTGAGCAGATTAGGATTATTTTCATTGGAAAGACGGAGGTTGAGGGGGGACCTGATTGAGGTGTACAAAATCATGAGAGGTATAGACAGGGTGGATAGCAAGAGGCTTTTTCCCAGAGTGGGGGTTTCAATTACTAGAGGACACGAGTTCAAAGTGAAAGGGGAAAAGTTTAGGGGGGATATGCGTGGAAAGTTCTTTACACAGAGGGTGGTGGGCACCTGGAACGCATTGCCAGCGGAGGTGGTTGATGCGGGCACGATGGATTCTTTTAAGATGTATCTAGACAGATACATGAATGGGCAGGAAGAAAAGAGATACAGAACCTGAGAAAATAGGCGACATGTTTAGAGAGAGGATCTGGATCGGCGCAGGCTTGGAGGGCCGAAGGGCCTGTTCCTGTGCTGTAATTATCTTTGTTCTTTGTTTAACACAGACATACACTGACACCAAGTAACAAAGACATACACTGATACCCAGTAACACAGGCACACACTTACACCAAGTAACACAGGCATACACTGACACCAAGTAACAAAGACATACACTGACACCAAGTAACAAAGACATACACTTACACCAAGTAACAAAGACACACACTTCCACCACGTAACACAGACAGACACTGACACCAATTAACAAAGACATACACTGATACCCAGTAACACAGACACACACTTACACCAAGTAACAAAGACATACACTGACACCAAGTCACAAAGACACACACTG
The DNA here is from genome assembly GCF_036365525.1 of Heterodontus francisci. NCBI lineage: Eukaryota > Metazoa > Chordata > Chondrichthyes > Heterodontiformes > Heterodontidae > Heterodontus > Heterodontus francisci. Next base: position 1,526,195 of record NW_027141712.1, on the reverse strand, counting down.
ACACCCAGTAACAAAGACATACACTGACACCAAGTCACAAAGACATACACTGATACGCAGTAACACAGACACACACTTACACCAAGTAACAAAGAATACACTGACACTCAGTAACAAATGCATACACTGACACCCAGTAACACAGACACACACTTACACCAAGTAACAAAGACATACACTGACACCAAGTAACAAAGACATACACTTACACCAAGTACCACAGACTTACACTGACACCAAGTAACAAAGACATACACTGATACCCAGTAACACAGACACACACTTACACCAAGTAACAAAGACATACACTGATACCCAGTAACACAGCCACACACTTACACCAAGTTAAAAAGACAGACACTGATATCCATTAACACAGACACACACTTACACCAAGTAACAAAGACACGCACTGACACCATGTAACAAAGACATTCACTTACACCAAGTATTTTGACATACACTGACACCAAGTAACAAAGACATCCACTGATACCCAGTAACACAGGCACACACTTACACCAAGTAACACAGACATACACTGACACCAAGTAACAAAGACATACACTGACACCAAGTAACAAAGACATACACTTACACCAAGTAGCAAAGACATACACTTACACCAAGTAGCATAGACACACACTGACACCCAGTAACACAGACACACACTTGCACCAAGTAACACAGACATACACTGACAACAAGTAACAAAGACATACACTGATACCCAGTAACACAGGCACACAATTACACCAAGTAACACAGACATACACTGACACCAAGTAACAAAGACATACACTGACACCAAGTAACAAAGACATACACTTACACCAAGTAACAAAGACACACACTTACACCACGTCACACAGACATACACTGACACCAATTAACAAAGACATACACTGATACGCAGTAACACAGACACACAATTACACCAAGTAAGACAGACATACACTGACACCAAGTAACAAGATATACACTGATACCCAGTAACACAGACACACACTTACACCAAGTAACAAAGACAGACACTGATACTCAGTAACACAGACACACACTTACACCAAGTAACAAAGAATACACTGACACTCAGTAACAAATGCATACACTGACACCCAGTAACGCAGACACACACTTACACCAAGTAACAAAGACATACACTGACACCAAGTAACAAAGACATACACTTACACCAAGTACCACAGACTTACACTGACACCAAGTAACAAAGACATACACTGATACCCAGTAACACAAACACACACTTACACCAAGTAACATAGACATACACTGACACCAAGTAACAAAGACATACACTGATACCCAGTAACACAGACACACACTTACACCAAGTTACAAAGACAGACCCTGATATCCATTAACACAGACACACTCTTACAACAATTAATAAAGAAATACACTGACACACAGTAACAAAGTCATGCAATGACACCCAGTAACACAGACACACACGGACACCAAGTAACAAAGACACACACTTACACCAAGTAACACAGATACACACTGACACCCAGTAACACAGACACACACTTACACCAAGTAACATAGACAAACACTGACACCAAGTAACAAAGACATACACTGATACCCAGTAACACAGGCACACACTTACACCAAGTAACAAATACACACACTGACACCAAGTAACAAAGACATTCACTGACACCAAGTATTTTGACATACACTGACACCATGTAACAAAGACATACACTGATACCCAGTAACACAGGCACACACTTACACCAAGTAACACAGACATACACTGACACCAAGTAACAAAGATATACACTGACACCCAGTAACACAGACACACACGGACACCAAGTAACAAAGACACACACTTACACCAAGTAACACAGATACACACTGACACCCAGGAACACAGACATACACTTACACCAAGTAACATAGACATACACTGACACCAAGTAACAAAGACATACACTGATACCCAGTAAAACAGGCACACACTTACACCAAGTAACAAAGACACACACTGACACCAAGTAACAAAGACATTCACTTACACCAAGTATTTTGACATACACTGACACCATGTAACAAAGACATACACTGATACCCAGTAACACAGGCACACACTTACACCAAGTAACATAGACATACACTGACACCAAGTAACAAAGACATACACTGATACCCAGTAACACAGACACACACTTACACCAAGTTACAAAGACAGACCCTGATATCCATTAACACAGACACACACTTACAACAATTAATAAAGAAATACACTGACACACAGTAACAAAGTCATGCAATGACACCCAGTAACACAGACACACACGGACACCAAGTAACAAAGACACACACTTACATCAAGTAACACAGATACACACTGACACCCAGTAACACAGACACACACTTACACCAAGTAACATAGACAAACACTGACACCAAGTAACAAAGACATACACTGATACCCAGTAACACAGGCACACACTTACACCAAGTAACAAATACACACACTGACACCAAGTAACAAAGACATTCACTTACAACAAGTATTTTGACATACACTGACACCAAGTAACAAAGACATACACTGATACCCAGTAACACAGGCACACACTTACACCAAGTAACACAGACATACACTGACACCAAGTAACAAAGATATACACTGACACCCAGTAACACAGACACACACGGACACCAAGTAACAAAGACACACACTTACACCAAGTAACACAGATACACACTGACACCCAGGAACACAGACATACACTTACACCAAGTAACATAGACATACACTGACACCAAGTAACAAAGACATACACTGATACCCAGTAAAACAGGCACACACTTACACCAAGTAACAAAGACACACTCTGACACCAAGTAACAAAGACATTCACTTACACCAAGTATTTTGACATACACTGACACCATGTAACAAAGACATACACTGATACCCAGTAACACAGGCACACACTTACACCAAGTAACTCAGACATACACTGACACCAAGTAACACAGACATACACTGACACCAATTAACAAAGACATACACTGATACCCAGTAACACAGACACACACTTACACCAAGTAACAAAGACATACACTGACACCAAGTCACAAAGACACACACTGACACCCAGTAACAAAGACATACACTGACACCAAGTCACAAAGACATACACTGATACGCAGTAACACAGACACACAATTACACCAAGTAAGACAGACATACACTGACACCAAGTAACAAGATATACACTGATAACCAGTAACACAGACACACACTTACACCAAGTAACAAAGACAGACACTGATACTCAGTAACACAGACACACACTTACACCAAGTAACAAAGAATACACTGACACCCAGTAACAAATGCATACACTGACACCCAGTAACACAGACAAACACTTACACCAAGTAACAAAGACATACACTGACACCAAGTAACAAAGACACACACTTACACCACGTAACACAGACATACACTGACACCAATTAACAAAGACATACACTGATACCCAGTAACACAGACACACACTTACACCAAGTAACAGAGACATACACTGACACCAGGTAACAAAGACATACACTTACACCAAGTAGCAAAGACATACACTGACACCAAGTAACAAAGACCTACACTGATACACAGTAACACAGACACACATTTACACCAAGTAACAAAGACATACACTGATACCCAGTAACAGAAACACTCACTTACACCATGTAACACAGATATACGCTTACACCAAGTAACAAAGACACTCACTTACACCAAGTAACACAGATATACAATGATACCAGGTAACAAAGACACACAATTACACCAAGTAACAAAGACATACACTTACAACAAGTATTTTGACATGCACTGACACCAAGTAACAAAGACATACACTGATACCCAGTAACACAGACATACACGTACACCAAGTAACAAAGGCATACACTGACACCAAGTCACAAAAACACACACTGACACCCAGTAACAAAGGCACACAATGACACCAAGTCACAAAGACATACACTGATACCAAGAAACACAGTCACACACTTACACCAAGTAACACAGACATACACTGTCACCAAGTAACAAAGACATACACTGATACCCAGTAACAAAGACATACACTGACACCCAGTAACACAGACACACACGGACACCATGTAACAAAGACAAACACTTACACCAAGTAGCACAGACACACACTGACACCCAGTAACACAGACACACACTTGCACCAAGTATTTTGACATACACTGACACCAAGTAACAAAGACATTCACTTGCACCAAGTATTTTGACATACACTGACACCAAGTAACAAAGACATCCACTGATACCCAGTAACATAGGCACACACTTACACCAAGTAACACAGACATACACTGACACCAAGTAACAAAGACATACACTGACACCAAGTAACAAAGACATACACTTACACCAAGTAGCAAAGACATACACTTACACCAAGTAGCATAGAAACACACTGACACCCAGTAACACAGGCACACACTTGCACCAAGTAACACAGACATACACTGACAACAAGTAACAAAGACATACACTGATACCCAGTAACACAGGCACACACTTACACCAAGTAACACAGACATACACTGACACCAAGTAACAAAGACATACACTGACACCAAGCAACAAAGACATACACTTACACCAAGTAACAAAGACACACACTTACACCACGTCACACAGACATACACTGACACCAATTAACAAAAACATACACTGATACGCAGTAACACAGACACACAATTACACCAAGTAAGACAGACATACACTGACACCAAGTAACAAGATATACACTGATACCCAGTAACACAGACACACACTTACACCAAGTAACAAAGACAGACACTGATACTCAGTAACACAGACACACACTTACACCAAGTAACAAAGAATACACTGACACTCAGTAACAAATGCATACACTGACACCCAGTAACACAGACACACACTTACACCAAGTAACAAAGACATACACTGACACCAAGTAACAAAGACATACACTTACACCAAGTACCACAGACTTACACTGACACCAAGTAACAAAGACATACACTGATACCCAGTAACACAGACACACACTTACACCAAGTAACATAGACAGACACTGATACTCAGTAACACAGACACACACTTACACCAAGTAACAAAGAATACACTGACACTCAGTAACAAATGCATCCACTGACACCCAGTAACACAGACAAACACTTCCACCAAGTAACAAAGACATACACTGACACCAAGTAACAAAGACATACACTTACACCAAGTACCACAGACTTACACTGACACCAAGTAACAAAGACATACACTGCTACCCAGTAACACAGACATACACTTACACCAAGTAACAAAGACATACACTGACACGAAGTCAGAAAGACACACACTGACACCCAGGAACAAAGACATACACTGACACCAAGTCACAAAGACATACACTGATACCCAGTAACACAGACACACACTTACACCAAGTAAGACGGACATACACTTACACCAAGCAACAAAGACATACACTGATACTCAAGAACACAGAGACACACTTACACCAAGTAACAAAGACATAAACTGACACCAAGTCACAAAGACACACACTGACACACAGCAACAAAGACATACACTGGCACCAATTATTTTGACATACACTGACACCAAGTAACAATGACATACACTGATACCCAGTAACACAGACACACACTTACACCAAGTAACAAAGACATACACTGACACCAAGTCACAAAGACGCATACTGACACCCAGTAACAAAGACATACACTGACACAAAGTCACAAAGACATACACTGATACCCAGTAACACAGACACACACTTACACCAAGTAGCACAGAAATACACTGACACCAAGTAACAAAGACATACACTGATACCCAGTAACAAAGACACAAACTTACACCAAGTAACAAAGACAGACACTGATACCCAGTAACACAGACACACACTTACACCAAGTAACAAAGACATACACTGACAGCAAGTAACACAGATACACACTGACACCCAGTAACACAGACACACACTTACACCAAGTAACATAGACATACACTGATACCCAGTAACAAAGACACACACTGATACCCAGTAACACAGGCACACACTTACACCAAGTAACAAAGACACACACTGACACCAAGTAACAAAGACATTCACTTACACCATGTATTTTGACATTCACTGACACCAAGTAACAAAGATATACACTGATACCCAGTAACACAGGCACACACTGTGGGGGGGGGGGGGGGGGGGCACATTGGCGCAGTGGCCTCCTACATGTCAACGACTTGCAGGTTGATAGGTTAATTGGCCATTATAAATTGACCCTAGTATAGATAGGTGGTAGGGAAATAGATAGGGACAGGTGGGGATGTGATAGGAATACGGGATTAGTGTAGGATTAGTATAAATGGGTGGTTGATCGTCGGCACAGACCCGGTTGGCCGAAGGGCCTATTTCAGTGCTGTATCACTAAACTAAATAATGACACCCAGTAACACAAACAAACACACACTGACGCCCAGTAACATAGAGAAACACTGATACACAGTAACAAAGACATACACTGACACACAGACACACACTGTCACCAAGTTACAAAGACACACACTGACACCATGTAACAAAGACATTCACTTACACCAAGTATTTTGACATACACTGACACCAAGTAACAAAGACATCCACTGATACCCAGTAACACAGGCACACACTTACACCAAGTAACACAGACATACACTGACACCAAGTAACAAAGACATACACTGACACCAAGTAACAAAGACATACACTTACACCAAGTAGCAAAGACATACACTTACACCAAGTAGCATAGAAACACACTGACACCCAGTAACACAGACACACACTTGCACCAAGTAACACAGACATACACTGACAACAAGTAACAAAGACATACACTGATACCCAGTAACACAGGCACACACTTACACCAAGTAACACAGACATACACTGACACCAAGTAACAAAGACATACACTGACACCAAGCAACAAAGACATACACTTACACCAAGTAACAAAGACACACACTTACACCACGTCACACAGACATACACTGACACCAATTAACAAAGACATACACTGATACGCAGTAACACAGACACACAATTACACCAAGTAAGACAGACATACACTGACACCAAGTAACAAGATATACACTGATACCCAGTAACACAGACACACACTTACACCAAGTAACAAAGACAGACACTGACACCAAGTAACAAAGACATACACTTACACCAAGTACCACAGACTTACACTGACACCAAGTAACAAAGACATACACTGATACCCAGTAACACAGACACACACTTACACCAAGTAACAAAGACAGACACTGATACTCAGTAACACAGACACACACTTACACCAAGTAACAAAGAATACACTGACACTCAGTAACAAATGCATACACTGACACCCAGTAATACAGACAAACACTTACACCAAGTAACAAAGACATACACTGACACCAAGTAACAAAGACATACACTTACACCAAGTACCACAGACTTACACTGACACCAAGTAACAAAGACATACACTGCTACCCAGTAACACAGACATACACTTACACCAAGTAACAAAGACATACACTGACACGAAGTCAGAAAGACACACACTGATACCCAGTAACACAGACACACACTTACACCAAGTAAGACGGACATACACTTACACCAAGCAACAAAGACATACACTGATACTCAAGAACACAGAGACACACTTACACCAAGTAACAAAGACATAAACTGACACCAAGTCACAAAGACACAGACTGACACACAGCAACAAAGACATACACTGGCACCAATTATTTTGACATACACTGACACCAAGTAACAATGACATACACTGATACCCAGTAACACAGACACACACTTACACCAAGTAACAAAGACATACACTGACACCAAGTCACAAAGACGCATACTGACACCCAGTAACAAAGACATACACTGACACAAAGTCACAAAGACATACACTGATACCCAGTAACACAGACACACACTTACACCAAGTAGCACAGAAATACACTGACACCAAGTAACAAAGACATACACTGATACCCAGTAACAAAGACACTAACTTACACCAAGTAACAAAGACAGACACTGATACCCAGTAACACAGACACACACTTACACCAAGTAACAAAGACATACACTGATAGCAAGTAACACAGATACACACTGACACCCAGTAACACAGACACACACTTACACCAAGTAACATAGACATACACTGATACCCAGTAACAAAGACACACACTGATACCCAGTAACACAGGCACACACTTACACCAAGTAACAAAGACACACACTGACACCAAGTAACAAAGACATTCACTTACACCATGTATTTTGACATTCACTGACACCAAGTAACAAAGATATACACTGATACCCAGTAACACAGGCACACACTGTGGGGGGGGGGGGGGGCACATTGGCGCAGTGGCCTCCTACATGTCAACGACTTGCAGGTTGATAGGTTAATTGGCCATTATAAATTGACCCTAGTATAGATAGGTGGTAGGGAAATAGATAGGGACAGGTGGGGATGTGATAGGAATACGGGATTAGTGTACGATTAGTATAAATGGGTGGTTGATGGTCGGCACAGACTCGGAGGGCCGAAGGGCCTGTTAAAGTGCTGTATCTCTAAACTAAACTAAATACTGACACCAAGTAACACAGACACACACTGACACCCAGTAACAAAGACATACACTGAAACCAAGTCACATAGACATACACTAATGCCAAGTCACAAAGACATACACTGATACCCAGTAACACAGACACACACTGACACCAAGTAACAAAGACATACACTGACACCAAGTAACAAAGACATACACTGACACCAAGTAACAAAGACAGACAATTACACCAAGTAACAAAGACATACACTTACACCAAGTAACAAAGACAGACAATTACACCCAGTAACAAAGACATACACTTACACCAAGTATTTTGTCATACACTGACACCAAGTAACAAAGACATACACTGATACCCAGTAACACAGACACACACTTACACCAAGTAACAAAGACATACACTGACACCAAGTCACAAAGCCACGCACTGATACCAAGTCACAAAGACATACACTGATACCCAGTGACAAAGACATACACTTACACCAAGTAACAAAGACAGACAATTACACCAAGTAACAAAGACATACACTTACACCAAGTATTTTGACATGCACTGACACCAAGTAACAAAGACATACACTGATACCCAGTAACACAGACACACAATTACACCAAGTAACAAAGACATACACTGACACCCAGTAACACAGACACAAACTTACACCAAGTAACACAGAGAAACACTGATAAACAGTAACAAAGACATACACTGACACCAAGTAACACAGACACACACTGACACCCAGTAACAAAGACATACACTGACACCAAGTCACAAAGACATACAGTGACTCCCAGTAACAAAGACATACACTTGCACCAATTAACAAAGACAGGCAATTGCACCAGGTCACAAAGACATACACTGATACCAAGTCACAAAGACATGCACTGACACCAAGTAACAAAGACATACACTGTCACCAAGTAACAAAGACATACACTTACACCAAGTAACAAAGACAGACAATTACACCAAGTAACAAAGACATACACTTACACCAAGTATTTTGACAAACACTGACACCAAGTAACAAAGACATACACTGATACCCAGTAACACAGACACACACTTACACCAAGTAACAAATACATACACTGACAACAAGTCACAAAGACACACACTGACACCCAGTAACAAAGACATACACTGACACCAAGTCGCAAAGACATACACTGATAACCAGTAAAACAGACGCACTTACACCAAGTAACACAGACATACACTGACACCCAGTAACACAAAGACACACTTACACCAAGTAACAAAGACATACACTGACAACCAGTAGCAAAGACATACACTGACACCCAGTAACACAGACACACACGGACACCAAGTAAACAAAGACACAGACTTACACCAAGTAACACAAACACACACTGACACCCAGTAACACAGACACACACTTACACCAAGTAACACAGACACACACGGACACCAAGTAACAAAGACACAGACTTACACCAGGTAACACAAACACACACTGACACCCAGTAACACAGAAAAACACTGATAAACAGTAACAAAGACATACACTGACACCAAGTAACACAGACACACACTGACACCCAGTAACAAAGACATACACTGACACCAAGTCACAAAGACATACACTGATACCAGCTCACAAAGACATACACTGATACCCAGTGACAAAGACATACACTTACACCAAGTAACAAAGACAGACAATTACACCAAGTAACAAAGACATACTCTTACACCAAGTATTTTGACATACACTGACACCCAGTAACACAGACACACACTTACACCAAGTAACACAGACACACACTGACACCCAGTAACACAGACACACACTTGCACCTAGTAAAAAGACACACACTGATACCCAGTCACACAGACACACACTTGCACCAAGTAACACAGACATACACTGACACCCAGTAACAAACAGATACACTGACACCCAGTAACACAGACACACACGGACACCAAGTAACAAAGACACAGACTTACACCAAGTAACACAGACACACACTGACACCCAGTAACACAGACATACACTGATACCCAGTAACACAGGCACATACTGGGGCGGGAGGGAGGTGGGCACATTGGCGCAGTGTTTAGCAACGCAGCCTCACAGCTCCAGGGACCCGGGTTCGATTCTGGGTACTGCCTGTGCGGAGTTTGCAAGTTCTCCCTGTGTCTGCGTGGGTTTCCTCCGGGTGCTCCGGTTTCCTCCCACATGCCAAAGACTTGCAGGTTGATAGGTTAATTGGCCATCATAAGTTGCTCCGAGTATAGGTAGGTGGTAGGGAAATATTTAGGGACAGGTGGGGATGTGATAGGAATACGGGATTAGTGTTGGATTATTATAAATGGGTGGGTTGATGATCGGCACAGACTCGGTGGGCCGAAGGGCCTGTTAAAGTGCTGTATCTCTAAACTAAACTAAATACTGACACCAAGTAACACAGACACACACTGACACCCAGTAACAAAGACATACACTGAAACCAAGTCACATAGACATACACTAATGCCAAGTCACAAAGACATACACTGATACCCAGTAACACAGACACACACTGACACCAAGTAACAAAGACATACACTGACACCAAGTAACAAAGACATACACTGACACCAAGTAACAAAGACAGACAATTACACCAAGTAACAAAGACATACACTTACACCAAGTAACAAAGACAGACAATTACACCCAGTAACAAAGACATACATTTACACCAAGTATTTTGACATACACTGACACTAAGTAACAAAGACATACACTGATACCCAGTAACACAGACACACACTTACACCAAGTAACAAAGACATACACTGACACCAAGTCACAAAGCCACACACTGATACCAAGTCACAAAGACATACACTGATACCCAGTGACAAAGACATACACTTACACCAAGTAACAAAGACAGACAATTACACCAAGTATTTTGACATACACTGACACCAAGTAACAAAGACATACACTGATACCCAGTAACACAGCCACACACTTACACCAAGTTACAAAGACATACACTTAGACCAAGTAACAAAGACAGACAATTACACCAAGTATTTTGACATACACTGACACCAAGTAACAAAGACATACACTGATACCCAGTAACACAGACATACACTTACACCAAGTAACAAAGACATACACTGACACCAAGTCACAAAGACAAACACTGACACTCAGTAACAAAGACATGCACTGACACCAAGTCACAAAGACATACACTGATACACAGTAAAACAGACATACTTACATCAAGTAACACAGACATACACTGACACCAAGTAACACAGACACACGCTTACAACAAGTAACAAAGACATACATTGACACCCAGTAACAAAGACATGCACTGACACCCAGTAACACAGACACACACGGACACCAAGTAACAAAGACACACACTTACACCAAGTAACACAGACACACACTGACACCCAGTAACACACAATGATACACAGTAACAAAGACATACACTGTCACTCAGGAACAAAGACACACACTTACACCTAGTAAAAAGACACACACTGATACCCAGTAACACAGACACACACTTACACCAAGTAACAAAGACATACACTGACACCCAGTAACAAAGACATGCACTGACACCCAGTAACACAGACACACACGGACACCAAGTAACAAAGACACACACTTACACCAAGTAACACAGACACACACTGACAGCCAGTAAGACAAACAAACACACTGACACCCAGCAACACAGACACACACTGACACCAAGTAACAAAGACATACAGTGACACCCAGTAACACAGATACACACTGGGCGGCACAGTGGCGCAGTGGTTAGCACTGTAGCCTCAAAGCTCCAGGGACCCGGGATCGATTCTGGGTACTGCCTGTGCGGAGTTTGCAAGTTCTCCCTGTGTCTGCGTGGGTTTCGTCCGGGTGCTCCTGTTTCCTCCCACATGCCAAAGTCTTGCTGGTTGGGAGGTTAATTGGCCATTATAAATTGCCCATAGTATAGGTAGGTGGGAGGCAAATATATAGGGACCGGTGGGGATGTTATTGGAATATGGGATTCGTGTAGGATTAGTATAAATGGTTGGTTGATGGTCGGCACAGACTCGGTGGACCGAAGGGCCTGTTTCAGTGCTGTATCTCTAAACTAAACTAAATACTGACACCAAGTAACAAAGACATACACTTGCACCGAGTAACACAGACATACACTGACACCAAGTATTTTGACATACACTTACACCAAGTAACAAAGACATACACTGATAGCCAGTAACACAGACACACACTGACACCCAGTTAGAAACACACACTGGCCCCCAGTAACACAGACACACACTGACCCCCCGTAACACAGACACACACTGACACCAAGTCACAAAGACATACACTGATACACAGACACACACTTACACCAGGTAACACAGACATACACTGACACCAAGTCACAAAGACACACACTGACACCCAGTAACAAAGACATACACTGACACCAAGTCACAAAGACACACACTGACACCCAGTAACACAGACACACAGTAACAAAGACATACACTAATACCAAGTCACAAAGACATACACTGATACCCAGTAACACAGACACACAATTGCACCAAGTAACAAAGACAGACACTGATACCCAGTAACACAGATAAACACTTACACCAAGTAACAAAGACATACAATGACACCCAGTAACAAAGACATACACTGACACCCAGTAACACAGACACACACGGACACCAAGTAACAAAGACACACACTTACACCAAGTAACACAGACACACACTGACACCCAGTAACACACACTGATACACAGTAACAAAGACATACACTGTCACTCAGGAACAAAGACACACACTGACACCAAGTAACAAAGACACACACTTACACCAACTAACAAAGACACACACTTACACCAAGTAACACAGACATACACTGACACCAAGTAACAAAGACAGACAATTGCACCAAGTAACAAAGACATACACTGACACCCAGTAACAAAGAGATACACTGACACCCAGTAACACAGACACACACGTACACCAAGTAACACAGGCACACACTGACACCCAGTAACACAGACACACACTGACACCAAGTCACAAAGACATACACTGATACCCAGTAACAAAGACATACACTGATACCCAGTAACACAGACACACACTTACACCAAGTAACAAAGACATACACTGACCCCCAGTTACACAGACACACACGGACACAAAGTAACAAAGACGCACACTTACACCAAGTAACACAGACACACACTGACACCCAGTAACACACACTGATACACAGTAACAAAGACATACACTGACACCCAGGAACAAAGACACACACTTACACCAACTAACAAAGACACACACTTACACCAAGTAACAAAGACATACACTGACACCAAGTAACAAAGACAGACAATTGCACCATGTAACAAAGACATACACTTATATCAAGTATTTTGACATACACTGACACCAAGTAACAAAGACATACACTGACACCCACTAAAAAAGACATACACTGACACCCAGTAACACAGAAACACACTTACACCAAGTAACACAGACACACACTGAGACCCAGTAACACAGACACACACTTACACCTAGTAAAAAAGACACACACTGATACCCAGTAACACAGACACACACTTACACCAAGTAACAAAGACATGCACTGACACCCAGTAACACAGACACACAAGGACACCAAGTAACAAAGACACACACTTACACCAAGTAACACAGACACACACTGACAGCCAGTAAGACAAACAAACACACTGACACCCAGCAACACAGACACGCACTGACACCAAGTAACAAAGACATACACTGACACACAGTAACACAGATATACACTGGGCGGCACAGTGGCGCAGTGGTTAGCACTGCAGCCTCACAGCTCCAGGGACCCGGGATCGATTCTGGGTACTGCCTGTGCAGAGTTTGCAAGTTCTCCCTGTGTCTGCGTGGGTTTCGTCCGGGTGCTCCGGTTTCCTCCCACATGCCAAAGAATTGCTGGTTGGGAGGTAAATTGGCCATTATAAATTGCCCCTAGTATAGGTAAGTGGTAGGGAAATATATAGGGAAAGGTGGGGATGTTATTGGAATATGGGATTCGGGTCGGATTAGTATAAATGGGTGGTTGATGGTCGGCACAGACTCGGTGGAACGAAGGGCCTGTTTCACTGCTTTATCTCTAAACTAAGCTAAATACTGACACGTAGTGTCACAGACACACACTGACACCAAGTAACAAAGACATACACTTGCACCGAGTAACACAGACATACACTGATAGCCAGTAACACAGACACACACTGACACCCAGTTAGAAACACACACTGGCTCCCAGTAACACAGACACATACTGACCCCCCGTAACACAGACATACACTGACACCAAGTCACAAAGCCATACACTGATACCCAGTAATAAAGACATACACTGATACCCAGTAACACAGACACACACTTACACCAAGTAACAAAGACCTACTCTGACACCCAGTAACAAAGACATGCACAGACACCAAGAAACAAAGACATACACTGACACCAAGTGACAAAGACATACACTTACACCAAGTATTTTGACATACACTGACACCAAGTCACAAAGACACACACTGACACCCAGTAACAAAGACATACACTGACACCAAGTCACAAAGACATACACTGATACCCAGTAACACAGACCCACACTTACACCAAGTAACACAGACATAGACTGACACCCAGTAACACAGACATACACTGATACCCAGTAACACAGACACACACTTACACCAAGTAACAAAGACAGACACTGATACCCAGTAACACAGAAACACACTTACACCAAGTAACAAAGACATACACTGACACCCAGTAACAAAGACAGGCACTGACACCCAGTAACACAGACAAACACGGACGCCAAGTAACAAAGACACTCACTTACACCAAGTAACAAAGACATACACTGACACCCAGTAACAAAGACAGACACTGACACCCAGTAACACAGACACACACTTACACCAAGTAACACAGACATAGACTGACACCCAGTAACACAGACATACACTGATACCCAGTAACACAGACACACACTTACACCAAGTAACAAAGACAGACACTGATACCCAGTAACACAGACACACACTTACACCAAGTAACAAATACATGCACTGACACCCAGTAACACAGACACACACGGACGCCAAGTAACAAAGACACTCACTTACACCAAGTAACAAAGACATACACTGACAGCCAGTAACACAGACACACACGGACACCAAGTAACAAAGACACAGACTTACACCAAGTAACACAGACACACAATGACACCCAGTAACACAGACACACACTTACACCAAGTAACACAGACATACACTGACACCAAGTAACAAAGACATACACTGACACACAGTAACAAAGACATGCACTGACACCAAGTCACAAACACATACACTGACTCCAAGTAACAAAGACATACACTTACACCAAGTAACAAAGACATACACTGATAGCCAGTAACACAGACACACACTGACACCCAGTTAGAAACACACACTGGCCCCCAGTAACACAGACACACACTGACCCCCCGTAACACAGACATACACTAACACCAAGTCACAAAGACACACACTGACACCCAGTAAGAAAGACATACACTGACACCAGGTCACAAAGACATACTCTGATACACAGACACACACTTACACCAAGTGACACAGACATACACTGACACCAAGTCACAAAGACACACACTGACACCCAGTAACAAAGACATAGACTGACACCAAGTCACAAAGACATACACTGATACCCAGGAACACAGACACACACTGACACCCAGTAACAAAGACATACACTGATACCAAGTCACAAAGACATACACTGATACCCAGTAACACAGACACACACTTACACCAAGTAACAAAGACAGACACTGATACCCAGTAACAAAGATAAACACTTACACCAAGTAACAAAGACATACGCTGACACCCAGTAACAAAGACATACACTGACACCCAGTAACACAGACAAACACGGACACCAAGTAACAAAGACAGACAATTGCACCAAGTAACAAAGACATACACTTACACCCAGTAACACAGACACACACGGACGCCAAGTAACAAAGACACTCACTTACACCAAGTAACAAAGACATACACTGACAGCCAGTAACACAGACACACACGGACACCAAGTAACAAAGACACAGACTTACACCAAGTAACACAGACACACAATGACACCCAGTAACACAGACACACACTTACACCAAGTAACACAGACATACACTGACACCAAGTAACAAAGACATACACTGACACACAGTAACAAAGACATGCACTGACACCAAGTCACAAACACATACACTGACTCCAAGTAACAAAGACATACACTTACACCAAGTAACAAAGACATACACTGATAGCCAGTAACACAGACACACACTGACACCCAGTTAGAAACACACACTGGCCCCCAGTAACACAGACACACACTGACCCCCCGTAACACAGACATACACTGACACCAAGTCACAAAGACACACACTGACACCCAGTAAGAAAGACATACACTGACACCAGGTCACAAAGACATACTCTGATACACAGACACACACTTACACCAAGTGACACAGACATACACTGACACCAAGTCACAAAGACACACACTGACACCCAGTAACAAAGACATAGACTGACACCAAGTCACAAAGACATACACTGATACCCAGGAACACAGACACACACTGACACCCAGTAACAAAGACATACACTGATACCAAGTCACAAAGACATACACTGATACCCAGTAACACAGACACACACTTACACCAAGTAACAAAGACAGACACTGATACCCAGTAACAAAGATAAACACTTACACCAAGTAACAAAGACATACGCTGACACCCAGTAACAAAGACATACACTGACACCCAGTAACACAGACACACACGGACACCAAGTAACAAAGACAGACAATTGCACCAAGTAACAAAGACATACACTTACACCAAGTATTTTGACATACACTGACACCAAGTAACAAAGACATACACTGACACCCAGTAACAAAGAGATACACTGACACCCAGTAACACAGACACACACGTACACCAAGTAACACAGACACACACTGACACCCAGTAACACAGACACACACGGACACTAAGTAACAAAGGCGCACACTTACACCAAGTAACACAGACACTCACTGACACCAAGTAACAAAGACAGACAATTGCACCAAGTAACAAAGACATACACTTACACCAAGTATTTTGACATGCACTGACACCCAGTAACACAGATACACACTGGGCGGCACAGTGGCGCATTGGTTAGCACTGCAGCCTCACAGCTCCAGGGACCCGGGATCGATTCTGGGTACTGCCTGTGCAGAGTTTGTAAGTTCTCCCTGTGTCTGCGTGGGTTTCGTCCGGGTGCTCCGGTTTCCTCCCACATGCCAAAGACTTGCTGGTTGGGAGGTTAATTGGCCATTATAAATTGCCCCTAGTATAGGTAAGTGGTAGGGAAATATATAGGGACCGGTTGGGATGTTTTTTGGAATATGGGATTCGTGTCGGATTAGTATAAATGGGTGGTTGATGGTCGGCACAGACTCGGTGGAACGAAGGGGCTGTTTCACTGCTGTATCTCTAAACTAAGCTAAATACTGACACGTAGTGTCACAGACACACACTGACACCAAGTAACAAAGACATACACTTGCACCGAGTAACACAGACATGCACTTACACCAATTATTTTGACAGACACTTACACCAAGTAACAAAGACATACACTGATAGCCAGTAACACAGACACACACTGACACCCATTTAGAAACACACACTGGCCCGCAGCAACACAGACACATACTGACCCCACGTAACACAGACAGACACTGACACAAAGTCACAAAGACATACACTGATATCCAGTAACAAAGACATACACTGATACCCAGTAACACAGACACACACTTACACCAAGTAACAAAGACATACACTGACACCCAGTAACAAAGACATGCACTGACACCCAGTTACACAGACACACATTGACACCAAGTCACAAAGACATACACTGATACCCAGTAACAAAGACAAACACTGACACCAAGTAACAAAGACATACACTGACACCAAGTAACAAAGACATACACTTACACCAAGTATTTTGACATACACTGACACCAAGTCACAAAGACACACACTGACGCCCTTTAACAAAGACAGACACTGACACCAAGACACAAAGACATACACTGATACCCAGTAACACAGACCCACACTTACACCAAGTAACACAGACATAGACTGACACCCAGTAAAACAGACATACACTGATACCCAGTAACACAGACACACACTTACACCAAGTAACAAAGACAGACACTGATACCCAGTATCACAGAAACACACTTACACCAAGTAACAAAGACATACACTGACACCCAGTAACAAAGACAGGCACTGACACCCAGTAACACAGACACACACGGACGCCAAGTAACAAAGACACTCACTTACACCAAGTAACAAAGACATACACTGACACCCAGTAACAAAGACAGACACTGACACCCAGTAACACAGACACACAGTTACACCAAGTAACACAGACATAGACTGGCACCCAGTAACACAGACATACACTGATACCCAGTAACACAGACACACACTTACACCAAGTAACAAAGACACTCACTTACACCAAGTAACAAATACATACACTGACACCCAGTAACAAAGACATACACGGACACCCAGTAACAAAGACATACACTGACAGCCAGTAACACAGACTCACACGGACACCAAGTAACAAAGACACAGACTTACACCAAGTAACACAGACACACACTTACACCAAGTAACACAGACATACACTGACACCAAGTAACAAAGACATACACTGACACCCAGTAACAAAGACATACACTGACACCAAGTCACAAACACATACACTGACACCAAGTAACAAAGACATACACTTACAACAAGTAACAAAGACATACACTGATAGCCAGTAACACAGACACACACTGACACCCAGTTAGAAACACAAACTGGCCCCCAGTAACACAGACACACACTGACCCCCCGTAACACAGCCATACACTGACACCAAGTCACAAAGACACACACTGACACCCAGTAACAAAGACATACACTGACACCAAGTCACAAAGACATACTCTGATACACAGACACACACTTACACCAAGTGACACAGACATACACTGACACCAAGTCACAAAGACACACACTGACACCCAGTAACAAAGACATAGACTGACACCAAGTCACAAAGACATACACTGATACCCAGGAACACAGACACACACTGACACCCAGTAACAAAGACATACACTGATACCAAGTCACAAAGACATACGCTGATACCCAGTAACACAGACACACACTTACACCAAGTAACAAAGACAGACACTGATACCCAGTAACACAGATAAACACTTACACCAAGTAACAAAGACATACGCTGACACCCAGTAACAAAGACATACACTGACACCCAGTAACACAGACACACACGGACACCAAGTAACAAAGACAGACAATTGCACCAAGTAACAAAGACATACACTTACACCAAGTGACACAGACATACACTGACACCAAGTCACAAAGACACACACTGACACCTAGTAACAAAGACATAGACTGACACCAAGTCACAAAGACATACACTGATACCCAGGAACACAGACACACACTGACACCCAGTAACAAAGACATAAACTGATACCAAGTCACAAAGACATACGCTGATACCCAGTAACACAGACACACACTTACACCAAGTAACAAAGACAGACACTGATACCCAGTAACACAGATAAACACTTACACCAAGTAACAAAGACATACGCTGACACCCAGTAACAAAGAGATACACTGACACCCAGTAACACAGACACACACGTACACCAAGTAACACAGACACACACTGACACCAAGTAACACAGACACACACTGACACCAAGTCACAACGACATACACTGATACCCAGTAACAAAGACAAACACTGATACCCAGTAACACAGACACACACTTACACCAAGTAACAAAGACATACACTGACACCCAGTAACAAAGACATGCACTGACACCCAGTTACACAGACACACACGGACACTAAGTAACAAAGGCGCACACTTACACCAAGTAACACAGACACACACTGATACCCAGTAACACACACTGAAACACAGTAACAAAGACATACACTGACACCCAGGAACAAAGACACACACTGACACCAAGTAACAAAGACACACACTTACACCAACTAACAAAGACACACACTTACACCAAGTAACACAGAGATACACTGACACCAAGTAACAAAGACAGACAATTGCACCAAGTTACAAAGACATACACTTACACCAAGTATTTTGACATACACTGACACCCAGTAACACAGATACACACTGGGCGGCACAGTGGCGCAGTGGTTAGCACTTCAGCCTCACAGCTCCAGGGACCCGTTTTCGATTCTGGGTACTGCCTGTGCGGAGTTTGCAAGTTCTCCCTGTGTCTGCGTGGGTTTCCTCCGGGTGCTCCGGTTTCCTCCCACATGCCAAAGACTTGCAGGTTGATAGGTTAATTGGCCATCATAAATTGCCCCTAGTATAGGTAGGTGGTAGGGAAAAATATAGGGACAGGTGGGGATGTGATAGGAATACGGGATAGTGTAGGATTAGTATAAATGGGTGGTTGATGGTCGTCACAGACACGGTGGGCCGAAGGGCCTGTTCAAGTGCTGCATCTCCAAACTAAACTAAATACTGACACCTAGTGTCAAAGACATACACTGACACCAAGTAACAAAGACACACACTTACACCAAGTTTCTTGACATACACTAACAGAAAGTAACAAAGACATACACTGATACCCAGTAGCACAGACACACACTTACACCAAGTAACAAAGACATACACTGACACCAAGTCACAAAGACACACACTGACACCCAGTCACAAAGACATACACTGACACCAAGTCACAAAGACATACACAGATACCCAGTAACAAAGACCCACACTTACACCAAGTAACACAGACATACACTGACACCCAGTAATACAGACACACACTTACACCAAGTAACAAAGACATACACTGACACCAAGTCACAAAGACACACACTGACACCCAGTCACAAAGACATACACTGACACCAAGTCACAAAGACATACACAGATACCCAGTAACAAAGACCCACACTTACACCAAGTAACACAGACATACACTGACACCCAGTAATACAGACACACACTTACACCAAGTAACAAAGACATACACGGACACCCAGTAACAAAGACATGCACTGACACCCAGTAACACAGGCACACACTGACACCCAGTAACACAGACACACACTTACACCAAGTAACGCAGACATACACTGACACCAAGTAGCAAAGACATACACTGATACCCAGTAACACAGGCACACACTGGCGGGGGGGGGGGGGGGGGGGCACATTGGCGCAGTGGTTAGCACCGCAGCCTGACAGCTCCAGGGACACGGGTTCGATTCTGGGTACTGCCTGTGCGGAGATTGCAAGTTCTCCCTGTGTCTGCGTGGGTTTCCTCCGGGTGCTCCGGCTTCCTCCCACATGCCAAAGACTTGCAGGTTGATAGGTTAATTGGCCATCATAAATTGCCCCTAGTATAGGTAGGTGGTAGGGAAATATATAGGGACAGGTGGGGATGTGATAGGAATACGGGATTAGTGTAGGATTAGTATAAATGGGTGATTGATGGTCGGCACAGACTCGGTGGGCCGAAGGGCCTGTTAAAGTGCTGCATCTCTAAACTAAACTAAATACTGACACCTAGTGTCACAGATACACACTGACACGCAGTAACACAAACAAACACACACTGACACCCAGTAACACAGAGAAACACTGACACACAGCAACAAAGACATACACTGACACCAAGTCACAAAGATATACACTGATACCAAGTCACAAAGACATACACTGATACCCAGCAAGACAGACACACACTGACACCAAGTAACAAAGACATACACTGACACCAAGTCACAAAGACACACACTGACACCCAGTAACAAAGACATACACTGACTCCAAGTCACAAAGACATACACTGACTCCCAGTAACACAGACACACACTGACACCAAGTAACAAAGACATACACTGACACCAAGTAACAAAGACATACATTGACACCAAGTCACAAAGACACACACTGACACCCAGGAACAAAGACATACACTGACACCAAGTCACAAAGACATACACTGACACCAAGTCACAAAGACATACACTGATACCCAGTAACACAGACACACACTTACACCAAGTAACAAAGACAGACACTGATACCCAGTAACACAGAAACACACTTACACCAAGTAACAAAGACATACACTGACACCCAGTAACAAAGACAGGCACTGACACCCAGTAACACAGACACACACGGACGCCAAGTAACAAAGACACTCACTTACACCAAGTAACAAAGACATACACTGACACCCAGTAACAAAGACAGACGCTGACACCCAGTAACACAGACACACAGTTACACCAAGTAACACAGACATAGACTGGCACCCAGTAACACAGACATTCACTGATACCCAGTAACACAGACACACACTTACACCAAGTAACACAGACATAGACTGGCACCCAGTAACACAGACATTCACTGATACCCAGTAACACAGACACTCACTTACACCAAGTAACAAAGACATACACTGACACCCAGTAACAATGACATACACGGACACCCAGTCACAAAGACATACACTGACAGCCAGTAACACAGACTCACACGGACACCAAGTAACAAAGACACAGACTTACACCAAGTAACACAGACACACACTTACACCAAGTAACACAGACATACACTGACACCAAGTAACAAAGACATACACTGACACCCAGTAACAAAGACATACACTGACACCAAGTCACAAACACATACACTGACACCAAGTAACAAAGACATACACTTACAACAAGTAACATATACATACACTGATAGCCAGTAACACAGACACACACTGACACCCAGTTAGAAACACACACTGGCCCCCAGTAACACAGACACACACTGACCCCCCGTAACACAGACATACACTAACACCAAGTCACAAAGACACACACTGACACCCAGTAACAAAGACATACACTGACACCAAGTCACAAAGACATACTCTGATACACAGACACACACTTACACCAAGTGACACAGACATACACTGACACCAAGTCACAAAGACACACACTGACACCCAGTAACAAAGACATAGACTGACACCAAGTCACAAAGACATACACCGATACCCAGGAACACAGACACACACTGACACCCAGTAACAAAGACATACATTGATACCAAGTCACAAAGACATACGCTGATACCCAGTAACACAGACACACACTTACACCAAGTAACAAAGACAGACACTGATACCCAGTAACACAGATAAACACTTACACCAAGTAACAAAGACATACGCTGACACCCAGTAACAAAGACATACACTGACACCCAGTAACACAGACACACACGGACACCAAGTAACAAAGACAGACAATTGCACCAAGTAACAAAGACATACAAATACACCAAGTATTTTGACATACACTGACACCAAGTAACAAAGACATACACTGACACCCAGTAACAAAGAGATACACTGACACCCAGTAACACAGACGCACACGTACACCAAGTAACACAGACACACACTGACACCCAGTAACACAGACACACACTGACACCAAGTCACAAAGACATACACTGATACCCAGTAACAAAGACAAACACTGACACCCAGTAACACAGACACACACTTACACCAAGTAACAAAGACATACACTGACACCCAGTAACAAAGACATGCACTGACACCCAGTTACACAGTCACACACGGACACTAAGTAACAAAGGCGCACACTTACACCAAGTAACACAGACACACACTGACACCCAGTAACACACACTGAAACACTGTAACAAAGACATACACTGACACCCAGGAACAAGGACACACACTGACACCAAGTAACAAAGACTCACACTTACACCAACTAACAAAGACACACACTTACACCAAGTAACACAGACATACACTGACACCAAGTAACAAAGACAGACAATTGCACCAAGTTACAAAGACATACAATTACACCAAGTATTTTGACATACACTGACACCCAGTAACACAGATACACACTGGGCGGCACAGTGGCGCAGTGGTTAGCACTGCAGCCTCACAGCTCCAGGGACCCGTTTTCGATTCTTGGTACTGCCTGTGCGGAGTTGGCAAGTTCTCCCTGTGTCTGCGTGGGTTTCCTCCGGGTGCTCCGGTTTCCTCCCACATGCCAAAGACTTGCAGGTTGATAGGTTAATTGTCCATCATAAATTGCCCCTAGTATAGGTAGGTGGTAGGGAAATATATAGGGACAGGTGGGGATGTGATAGGAATACGGGATAGTGTAGGATTAGTATAAATGGGTGGTTGATGGTCGTCACAGACACGGTGGGCCGAAGGGCCTGTTCAAGTGCTGCATCTCCAAACTAAACTAAATACTGACACCTAGTGTCAAAGACATACACTGACACCAAGTAACAAAGACACACACTTACACCAAGTATATTGACATACACTGATAGAAAGTAACAAAGACATACACTGATACCCAGTAACACAGACACACACTTACACCAAGTAACAAAGACATACACTGACACCAAGTCACAAAGACACACACTGACACCCAGTCACAAAGACATACACTGACACCAAGTCACAAAGACATACACTGACACCCAGTAATACAGACACACACTTACACCAAGTAACAAAGACATACACGGACACCCAGTAACAAAGACATGCACTGACACCCAGTAACACAGACACACACGGACACCAAGTAACAAAGACACAGACTTACACCAAGTAACACAGGCACACACTGACACCCAGTAACACAGACACACACTTACACCAAGTAACACAGACATACACTGACACCAAGTAGCAAAGACATACACTGATACCCAGTAACACAGGCACACACTGGGGGTGGCACATTGGCGCAGTGGTTAGCACCGCAGCCTGACAGCTCCAGGGACACGGGTTCGATTCTGGGTACTGCCTGTGCGGAGATTGCAAGTTCTCCCTGTGTCTGCGTGGGTTTCCTCCGGGTGCTCCGGCTTCCTCCCACATGCCAAAGACTTGCAGGTTGATAGGTTAATTGGCCATCATAAATTGCCCCCAGTATATAGGGACAGGTGGGGATGTGATAGGAATACGGGATTAGTGTAGGATTAGTATAAATGGGTGATTGATGGTCGGCA